>NW_005189829.1:0-5848 GCF_000239375.1 Pundamilia nyererei
AGCACACCCCACCTCAAGGACATGTCCTGGTCAAACATGACTCCATGAGGCCGAGGTTATGCCATCCAGAGGAAGAATCTGCTTAGATTAAGATTTTCAGGGCGAGTATAAGCTCAGTTTTCAAGTACAAAAGGAAATCAGAGGGTTATGTTTTTATTTTATTATTATTAATATTATTTTGGCTTCTTTGGTGATGTAATCATAACTAATAACTTTATCACTTATTGTCAGGAGTGTGGGCACGCATCAGGCGATCGAGTGCTTTCCTGCCTTCATTTTTACATCTACAATTCAAATCCAGCAGCTGAACTTGAAACTTTCCCAAAGCCGCGGCGCCTGTGTGCTGAGCGCGCCTGCTGTGGACTAATATGGATCGCAGGAAGCGACTGTTTTAACAGGAAGGTTTGAAGTGGACACTTTAAATGTTGAAACTGCTGAGAGCGAGGGAAAGGCCTCGCAGTGAGCGGCAGAGGGACCTTGAGTTGAAATGGTTTTGCCAGCTGCTGTTTCTGAGGGTCAAATACGAGCTCGAAGGTCAGACTCATCTTCCTGCTTTCAAAGCTGCTTTTATCGTCTTTATTTACCCTCAAATCTCAGCTTTGACCTGCAACAAAAACGTCACCTGGTTGGCAGACACCATTGTGTGTTAGTGACGAGCCACTGTGGATGTGTGTGGCTGCGCAGGTCAGGCCTGTGAGCAGCAGTACCAGGAACTATTCATCAAACAGTCCCAATGCAGGGCAGGTGAGAGATGGGAAAGGTTGAGATGGGCAGCAAAGCACGCAGAGGCATAAATGTTCCTTTTCCCTCAGCCTTTGGGGTGGGTGAAGCTCATATGGTAGAGCGGGTCATCTACTGATAGGAAGGTTGGTGGTTGGTGCATACCTTGGGCAAGATACCAACCCCAAATTGCTCTCCGATGCATCCATCGGTGTGTGTGTGAATCTTACTTAGAAAGCAAAAATGTGCTTGTGCGAATGGTTGAATGTACAAGTTGTGCACAGCGCTTTGAGTGCTCAGAAAGAGTAGAAATGCGCTAAGAACCAGTCCATTTACCACTTTACTGGTCACTGAAGGATGAGTGCCTGTGGTGCTGTACAGCCACAGATGGTGCCAACATCAGCTCCAACCGCTGCAGTTCCTCTGACATCCAGCAGAGGCAGCAGTGAGTCCCATAGACTCCCATGTTAAAACTTTCCAGCTGAAATAAACATGTTTACAGGCTGGTAGACAAACTGTTTGGTCTCTGCGGATCACTTCCCCTTCCTGACACCTGTACAGGGGAGGATGTTGTATAGCTCACCTGTTTGAACTGGATTCAGGCTTAAAGTTTGCATCGTTGGGGGCGTGGCCTTTTGGCTCTATGGCCTCTGGTGTCCTGCTTTTGGGTCTCCTTACCTTTGACATCTGTTACACACAAGCCTTCAGTTTCATTTTATTCAGTTAAATAGTCCTGAGGTCGAGTTTAGCGGAATAACATTCTCCGCACACGGCTCTCAGCCTCTACGAGGAAAATATGGAAACTCAGGTTAAAGTAGTTATATCTGACACTGCCACTGTATTAATACAGTTTGCTTTGGTTTAATTTATTTATTGTTAACTTTTGTATCACATATTCTTCAGATACCATATGATGTTCATTAATGGCGCCTCTCTCTATAAAGTTTATTCCATCATCCTGACCAGAAACATAAAAAACACGAACAGGAAGAAGTTTAGTATTTAGTTTTGAAGCAAGTTTTTCTTTTATATAGATGAGGTCGGTTCTTCTTTTCAGTACAGGAAGTCGTGCTGACAACTGTATAAAGGCTGGAATAAGAAATCACTCTCACACAGCTGCCGGCTGACGGGTCTGACAAACAGTCTGCTTCTAAAGTCGTCCAGATTAAGCCAGCGTGACATCTGCAGAGGTCAGAGAAAGTTCGAGGAAGTGTGACGTCGGTCTGTGCCATGACCCCCAAATTAGCCGAGAGGACGCGTCCACTTCATCAAACGTGAAGGACGCCCATCAAATCGTCCGTCTCTGGACATTAATTAAAGGCAATGATTGGATGTTGACTTTACTTTGTCTGCTAATGAAAGGAGTCATGTTTGGTAATCACAGCGACATCTTTAAATAATTGGACGTTTCTGCAGTTATTCCTTTGATCGTTGTGTCGTTCTCATTAATCATCTTCACCTGCTATTTTGTGCCAATATTTAAAGTGTTTTGATTGGCCAATAAAAGCATTGTACACTGATTTTCAGCGTCTGGCCAGATGTTGACAGTGGCTGAGACAGTTGGGGAAGGTCAGTTTATCAGTGACATCACTAACACGACAGCCTGGGGACGAATTTCAGCGACGGACCGAGCGAGCCAACGTTAGCAGTTCCACAGGAGGTGTTTGAAAATCTAGAACACAGGAAGTGAAATATTACCACGGAGTAAATCGGTTTGGCTGAGATCAAAGTTATTAGATTAAATAAAACTTTATTAATCCATCGGGTGGTTTTCACACAGCTGAATAAACGTCAAACAGAAAACTGATTAAACAGACGTGTGAGACGGTCGAGAGTTTACTCCAGTGTCCTGTTATATTTTAGACAGCAAGGAGCAGACGGCGAGTTTATTAAACTCCACCCACACAGCGGTGACGCTAATCTGGAGGCTAGACCGTCCAAATTCACAGCCTCGCACTTCCGGCCTTCTCGGTCTACGTGGGCCGGGTCCGAAGGATGCGGCCTACGTTTTGGGACACAGCTAAGGACAGGATCACGGGAACAGGTAAGGGGGCGGGCATAACTTAATAGTCATACATAGAGGACGAGACAGACTCACACAGGAAACAGGAAATGACACATAAACAGGGAAATACGGATGATGGGATTAACTTAAACCTTAAACTGAGACATACTAACAGTAAAGACTAAAACGTAATATTTCTCCAATATATGTGTGTGTGTGGTCCAGTATCCTCCCTCCAGCAGATCAATAGATCACTTCCTGCTGTTTGTTTGTATAAGTCACATGACCACTCCTGCTGTGAATCACTGAGTGTGGGACTGATGAAGCTTTCCTCTCCTCTGCACGCTCCCTCGCTGCGTCTCCACCTCGAATATCGAGCCATTTAATTAGCCCCTCCCCCTCCTTGCAGGCCTGCTCGATCAATAGCTGTGATTACCAAACTGCAGCCGCGCATCACAGAAATCAGAGCAGCAGTCGTGCTGGTGTGTCCGGAGGTGACATTTAGATTTATGTCCACCAAAGCAGCAATAAATCACGAGTCCCAGCACGACGTGTGCGCTCACAGGATAATTAACCATATTTAATGAAGAGTATGAACGAGTGGGCTCGTGTGAGCTGGGAGAACGAACGCTCTGTGTGTTTACAGCTTCCTGTTTAGTCGCGTGTCTGTGGATCAAGCATCAGTCTGCTGCACCATGGTGACGTCTCACAAACCTGGATCAGGAGCATCACTTATCATTTCATCTACACTGAAAACCATTACAGACCCCACCTGGTTCAGGTCACACTAACAAATTCATTAAGGAGAGTTTCAAATTGAAAACGTGACAGACAGAGGGGGAATCAGTCAAAGAAGGATTGTTATAAATTATGCACAGCTACTCCAAGAATGAAGAGACAGAGCTGCAGACGAGCCGATGTTAGTAAATCTGCTCGTAGCAGCACTTTGTTTCAGGTGGGCCTGAAAGAACTGGAGGTTTGAGTCTGTGGTGAACAGCGATGAAGGTCAAAGCGATTCTTCAGTGAGAGTCAGAATCAGCAGCTCTCAGCACGAGCGTTTATCTTTGCTGCTGAACGTTTTCACAGAAAAGCTCGTGAAGCTCGTTCCTGCTGGAGCGAAGCTCACTGTGCAGTCAGTCCTCAGCAGGTCTGGGGTCTGCAACGGAGCCACCGATGGCCAGTGGCGGTGTTATCTCCAGGGACTGCAGGGTGTGATGGTGCAGAGCTCTGCTTCGATTTCAGATGTGGTGGCCGGCTGAACACGGTTTAACACAGGTGGAATTTCACACCAGCAGCCTTCCTTGCATCATCCCGCAGACACCTGAAACAGCGCCGAGGGTGAGAGTCAGAAAAACGAGGAAGCTCTCGCGCTGAGAGCTGCTTTCTCTGTTCTTTGAACGCACCGCGTCCCCACTGAGCAGTAAACATCCGACATTTTAACAGCGCAGGAGTCAAACTGTGAGCTACGCTCAGGATCTCACTCAGGCTCATCATTTACCGTCATCAAAGAAGAAAAATGTTTTTCTCATCATCCGTATAAAATCACTCAAACCTCCTCACACGTGTGCTGCACCCAGCCCGGCGATAATGTTCATATCACACAACATCTATTTTTCACCATATCAGTCACCACTCCTGTCAAGCTCAAAGCTCTTTACTCCTAAATGACATGTGACCAGTTTCAAAACTTAAAACTAATTTCTAGAATCTAACTCTACGATCTTCTCAGGAAAAATATAGTTTTACACTCGATTATTAGCCTGATAAAGGAAGACGAGTCACTGGGTTGGGCAGGTCACAGCTCCTGAGTAAAAGCCTCTCAGAGCAGTGCTGCAGGGACACAGCGTTGTCCGGTTCGCTCTTGGAGTTTCTTCCTCCTGTGCAGGGGTTTGTTTCTCTAACTGCCGAGCTCCTTTTCCAGTGTTTCTTTCTCCCCAAGGACGACGTTTGTGGGTGCGATTCCTTAAAGAAAGTGCTCGGTGGCTTTCTTGGTTTCTCCTGAGGGGGAAACACTGCAGCTGCTGCCTGAGCTCTGGTTTTCCTCCAGCACTCATCTCTTCTGGCTTGATTGCACGTTAAAACGTGGATCCACCGACACATCAAGCAGGTGTTTAACTTTCTGCATACACTCCGACAAGGCGTGGCAGCCATCTTTATGTGCTTTCTGCTTTATCCTCAGAATCTGTGCTCTGAAGAGATGCATCACTGCCTTCAGGTGGGATACGCTGATGTTATCGGAGATGAATCCATGAATTCCAGTATTCCAGGCCAATTCAGTGCCTCATCAATGACTCCCTGACATGGATGTCAAGCCACCTGGAAGCCAAGTGCCTGTTCTTCTCTCTGCACTGAGTACCTGCCCCGCTGACTCTGGATATCTCAACCTTTCTTCCTGTTTCCCTTCATTATCTTTGGCATTTTTCAAAGATTCAACTAAAGACATGAACACATGTGTTTGTGTCTACAGAGGTTTGAGGTTCCAGCCATTAAACACCTGTGATGAGCCTGAAGACAAACCTTTACATTTTAAACATCATTATTATTATTTATGTCACAACAAATCACAAAAACAGTCGTGTGAAGGTGTTTAGTATTGTCAGGTAAAGAACCTAAAATAATATAGAGAAAACCCAACAATCGTATGATCCCTATGAGCAAGCACTTTGGCGACAGTGGGGAGGAAAAACAGGAAGAAACCTCCAGCAGAACCAGGCTCAGGGAGGGGCGGGGCCATCTGAGAGAGCAGCTGGGGATGAGAGAAGAAGAAAGGACGAAGCTGTGTTTACGCACAAGCTCCGAAACAACCGTGAACATCTTCACATCCCCTCTATGAACCATCGATAAGGGCTCTGCATGTCAGCTGTGACTGTGCAAAAGCAAAGTGTGTGTGTGTGTGTGTGTGTGTGTGTGTGTGCAGCCTAAGGAGGGGGAGCGAGATATGCAAACAGACAAAGTGAGCAGCTGTCCTCAGTGTTTGTCCTACTTTGAGATAAATTAAAAGGAAACACGATCGAAGGCTGATGCTGGAATTGAGACTGCACTTGGCACACACACACACGTGTTAAAACACATGCTTATACACACACACACACACACACACACACACACACACACACACACACA
>NW_005189830.1:0-1723 GCF_000239375.1 Pundamilia nyererei
GGATCACCTTCCCGAACACTCGCCCCGCCTCCTCTCTGATCTCGCTCTCTCCCGCCTTGAAGGACGTCTTTGACTCAAACGCCGCTCGGCCTAAAATCGTGTTTCCTGAAGCGCTTTTACCCACGCCACAGTTCCCCATGAGGACCACAGTCAGGTCTGGATCAGGATCCATGTGTGAGCACGAGCCCAGGTGAGTCCAAACTGAGCGCGTGCAGGAGCCTCCAGCAGCAGAGCGATGGATTCAGGAACATGAGTGTGAACACACACCTGCTTCAGTCTGACAGGAAGCTCCTCACACACCTGAACAGGTGTGCCTGCAGTGTGTGTGTGTGTAACACTGTGACACACACACTCAGCAGGACGCGGAGACCTGACGAAGTTACTGAGGAGTGCTCTTTACTTTCGTCTCTTCAGGAAACACGACGACGCCTTCAAAATAAAAGCACGGGGACACGCCACGTGCCGTGTGCGTCACGTGTAGCAGATCATCGACGTGGTTTTATCAGTAATAATGATGGTTCACGTTATTAGTGCTGAAAGGAAATGTAAACGACAGCTGTCCGGGTGCAGCCTTCAGACTGGAGCTCTTATTGTGAAGGACGTGAGTGGAAGTTGTGTTAAACTGTTTCCGTTAGCAGTGGCGGTCCTAGCCTGTTTGGTGTCCTCATCATCATCATCATCAACTTTATTTATAAAGCACTTTAAAACAACCACAGCTGACACAAAGTGCTGTACATTGGAACTGTAAAATAAAATTACATGAGATATAAATAAAAAACAAATAAAAGAAGAGTGAAATCATTAATTAAATAACTACATCATTAAAAGAGAAACTAAGTCTCACTGAGGTTAAAAGCCAAGGAATAAAAGTGGGTTTTAAGACGTGATTTAAAAGTGGACAGTGAATGGGCCTCTCTAACATGCATGGGCAAATTATTCCATAATTTTGGAGCCACAATAGAGAAGGCCCCGCCCCCTCTGAGCTTCCTCCTGGATCTCGGTACCTCCAGGAGCAGCTGGTCAGCTGACCTGAGAGACCGACAGGGTATGTGGGGATGAAGAAGCTCAGAGAGGTAAGGCGGGGCAAGACTGTGAAGGCATTTAAAAACAAACATAAGAATTTTTAAATTAACTCTAAAAGACACAGGCAGCCAGTGCAGAGAGGCCAGCACGGGGGTTATATGCTCTCTTTTTCAAGTTCCTGTTAGGAGTCGTGCAGCCGCATTTTGAACCAGCTGCAGACGTGAGAGCAACGACTGACTGACCCCCACATAAAGTGAGTTACAGTCGTCCAGGCGGGAAGAAATAAAAGCATGGATCACTGTTTCGAGGTGCTGCCTCGAAAGAAAAGATTTTGCTCTTGCCAGTCGCCTTAAATGATAAAAACTGGACTTCACCACTGCTCTGATTTGGTTGTCCAATTTAAAATCACTGTCCAACTTAAAACCAAGGTCAGTAACAACAGATTTAAAATAGACTTCCAGGGATCCTAAAACAACAGAGGAGAACTCACAGGGACCACTGGGTCCAAACACCAACACTTCTGTTTTCTTTTTATTAAAATTTAAAAAGTTTCGAGCCAACCAAGCTTTAATGTCATCTAGACACGCCAAGAGAGGTTTTATGGAGATGCCATCCTTGTGTTTTAGTGGCAAATAAATTTGGCAGTCGTCGGCATAACAATGAAATGAGATCCCATGCCTTCTAAGGATAGAACCCAGAG
>NW_005189830.1:2403-5847 GCF_000239375.1 Pundamilia nyererei
GGAGAGGGTCACAAGCTCAAACTGAATGAAAACAGCAGCGCAAGGGACAGAGACAGAGGGCTCAGAGTCAGGAGCTGTGATAAGAGCCCTGGTGGTGACAACCTTTTCAATAAAAAAGTTCAGAAAATCATTGCAAATCTCAGGAGAAACTTCCAAACAGACATTCAAAGGAGTATTAAGAACAGTGTCAATGGTCCTAAATAACACATGTGGGTTATGATAGTTGGAAGAAATAATATTTGCAAAATATTCCCTTTTTGCCTCTTTAACAGTGTTCTGGTAGCGATGCCAGCAGTCTTTTAGGATTTGAAATGATACATGCAGTTTATCCTTTTTCCTGGGCGAACATTCCCTCTGGCGCATAAAACTTTGTGTGTGTGTGTGTGTGTGTGTGTGTGTGCAATATAATGGCGTTGTGTGATGTTTCATCTCTTCACCGTGGCAGACACGCTGCAGGGCGGTGCTGTGCCTCTCGTTCTGCTGGGAACACTTTCTAGGTTTGCGTTCAGGGATTAATGTGGTTGCCATGTTACCCGATGACATGGTTGTCATGGTTATCGTATGGCCCACCACATCCCAGAATTCATAGCATGGCCTAGCCAATTCCAGTTTCCAACAATGGCAGCAGCTAGTTAGTTTTAATATGACTCTTATTATTCTTTCTGGGTCACAAAATAAACTTTTAGCATATTTTCAAGCAAGAATGTAGCTGTGCAAACTTCAAATATCTGCTCGGATTATCAAGATATCGCATATTTGCAAAAGTGCTTCAATGTTTTCAGAGACGTCTGTTACCCACCAGCTCGATAGCTAGCCGTGGTTCAAGGCTCACTGGGACCGACGAGACAGCGAACTCCCGGCAAATCGTTTCAAAACCTGTTTTACAATCTTTCATTACTGCGGTTAAACATTATATATAACCCAGATAGCCAGGAGACATTTAACTGATGCTGATTTTACATCTGATCCATCGAATCGTCAGGATTGAAATGTCAATGCAAAATCAATGTTGAAACAACATTAAAATACTGATGAAACCTGACATTGAAATAACATTGATTCACTGTTGTTCTGTTATCGTTGATCTGTTGATCTATTTATAGTTGACAATGTGACAACAATCACATTGAAAACCATTGATTTATGGTTGAGCGGGAAATTAAAGCTGCTACCACATGGACTATTCCAAAGCACCCCTCTCACAGTGGTACATCCCATCAGGCAGCAGGATATTCCATTTAAGCTCAGCAGAGTTGACTGGACGTTTTGTCAGAACACCGGAGACACAGTAGTATGGGCTCAAACTGTGGTCATAAATATTTTGTACTTGTAAATCAGAATTTGTATGTGTAAAAAGAATTTGTGTGTGCGTAAAAAAGATTTGTGTTATGTGTTGCCCCCCTGGTGTGACAGGTGCCCGGGAGGGGTGCGATCCTAGATCCTGCAGCTCTGTATTGAAATAAAGAGGCACAGATCATGAACTTGTTTACGATTCAACTGCAGGATTTATTCTGCTCATCAACAGGGGAACAAGTCATTAATCGCCTCCCATAAGAACCAGCAATTCTTTGTAACGTGGCATAACAGCTGTCAGCGCATTGTCAAAAGTACAGGAATAACCTTGGCGACTATACATTAACCACCATAAATATAGATAACATTGGCTCGCAGTGACCAGGTTGCCTCAGCCTTTGTTCCGGTTACACATACATATCACTGCATCAAGAAATACAATGTACTGTAACTCACAGCCCGTGAATAGCAAACAACCATTGATATACAGCACATGAGCAGCTATGGAAGCATTAATTACAGCCTTTGCATCCTGTCTTACTTCAACAAGACATATAGAGAACACACAACTGAGAACGTGCCTTAGCATCGCTACGGTACTTGAAGCTCACTTCCCCCGCTAGCCAGCCCATTAGCCTAGCACGATCACGTCCACATCACGATCTCATTCAAAACACAATACTTCAACATAGGGTTGCCAACTCCCTGAAAAATAAATAAGGGACACCTCGTGGCCAGGGCCGGGCGACCCAGTTGTCTTCACCCTTCCCAGTGTGGTGAATTTTCTAGCTCTTTTTTTGTGTGTGAAATTATTTTTTTAACTATTTGACTTGAATTTGATTTAAGCAGATGCATATTCTTTGTGATATGACCATACGGGAAACAAATGATCATTTAGCCATTTATTTTTAGCTCAAAATGACAACATTAACACATAAAACAGGTCTCTTTCTTAAACAGAAGCCTGTCATGCTTAACTTTTGAGAATATAAGTAAATCTTTCTTTAAAAGAACTTTGTCCTGCTTAACTTAAAATTATAGAAAACAATAGAACAAAAACATTCTTGTAACAGTGCACATGTAGTGCATTTAGTACAGTTGGCTTCAGTTGAGGTATTATTTCAGACGCTAATCAGCTGCTCCTGTTTGTAAACCCGCTTGTTCCCATGATTACGCATCTTAACTCATCATCATTAATCTGTGTATTACTTTTATGTATTAGTCATCTATTTGTTGTAATCATCTATCCTTGCAGTTGTTTATTACACAAAATAAGTTATATTATCACACTTCTGGCCACACAGCGCTGATATTCACTGCGCATGCCCATAGTAACTTTTCCCAGTCCCCCCTGTTCTTTTGCAGCCTTTTTCTCTTTCTCTGAGGGGAACACACATTGCTGCTCTAATGCTGGGCTAATGCTGGGCGTACACTGTGCGGTTTTTGGCCCATTTTGAGACGATTTTTGAGTCGTGCGACTGATTTGGTGATCGGCCCGCTTTTGGCGTGCATCGTGTAGTATACGTGGGGTAACACCACACGTCCAGCTCCCGATCATCAATCGTTCGTGACGTGTCACGAATTTGCGTGTCATCCTTGCGCAGGGGCCATGCTAATCTTCTCTGTATCGTATCCAATTTAGCGTACGCGCTTGCCGAAGCGTGTCACCACAGCTGCTCACACTGCTCACGCGCAAACACGTAACCGTCGGTGAAAAAGACGGAGCAGCACGGCTGTGCAGCTGTGATCGGGACACAAGCGATGGAGGCACAACTTGTAGAACTTTGGCTCATCTGAGCCTTTTCCATGTGGCATCACAGCAACCGTGAAAATAGTTGGATTTACATGCTGCTCAATCACAGCTGCCTGATCATGTTTTTCATCAGCAATTTAGCAAAGTTGATGATGGTGGTGTGTCTGTGTGAGTGAAAGACAGAGAGGGAGAGCGACAGAGTTTCTGTTATAACCTTCATGTTATGGACGCACAGTGTGAGCATCGGGTCGCATCAGAGCATCGGGCCGTATAGTGTGAGACCTGCATCGGTATAGTGTGAGACCTGCATCGGTATAGTGTGAGACCTGCATCGTGACCTATGAACTTCTAACCCCTGCGAGTCAATCGTGCAGTTTGAGCAGGAGCTGAATAACGTG
>NW_005189831.1:0-5839 GCF_000239375.1 Pundamilia nyererei
GAACTCAACACTGCCCCTAGCGTCCTGGAGCACTTCTGTTGTGTTTTGGAGTTTGTACGTGTTTTGGAGTTTGTACGTGCTTTGTCTCTAGGGACCACCGTAGACCTCAGATAGTTGAAGAAACACAATTTCCTCACAGCGCTAGCATAACTTTAGTCATTGCCACTGCAAACCTGAACACACAGACCTGACATAACCATCATAAATATGACATGAAATCTATGAAAAGGCTCAAACTTTACTTTGAAAGCAAATAGTTTTCATTTGACTACAGCAGCAGGCAGCAGAAACGACTGCACCGTCTTCCTCATTTTCACCAACTGATCATGGCCTACACACTTTCCTGAAGCTACCAGTGGTTTCCAACCAGTCTCTAGGCCGGTGTTACTGGGCGTTAGGTTTAGGCAGTAAAATTAGTCAGTTGGCAGTTGAGGGATGAGTTTCATCAGAGGACTAGGAGGTGTAGGCAGAAAACTTCGAATTGAAACAGACATTTATAACGAGTCAAACTCTTTTATTAACTGGGTCCTGTGATGTCAGCTTAGTAGACGTGGCCGTACTTTAGGAGCTGCTTGTAGCTACAAATGCAGCTTGTTTTCCTGCTGGAGCAGAAGCTGCCTCTGCTTCTATGATGCTTTTAAACACAGTCTAAAACTAGGAAGCAGATCTCCTAATGACGTTCCCGAGAGGCTTCCTCTGATTCACAGCAATCGTGCTCCATCTCTAACATCTACATGCTCTGTTCGTGTTTTTCTGGAAAGTGTGGGTGAGCCGAGGAGTAGGCTAACTGCTCAGCTCCCCTTTGGGCACCAGGGTTGACAGTTGGAGCCTATTTGTCATTTATGAATTCACAGCTCTGCCGTGTATCGCAGAGGCTGGCCTGTAAAGAGCCTCTCTGAATAAATAAGCTGTCATCCGCTGAAGGAGGGAGAGGGAAGAGTGAAGTCCCGCTTTGTGTGATGAAAACAGTTTTTTGACTCGTGGCAGAACATGAAAGGAAACATACTTCACGTGTTTGCACTCTTCTGAGGGACGGTTACCACCAGTGCAAAGTAAATCTCTTATTATAGTGCAAAAAAGGTCCGACTTCACATTCTTCCATCAGTTTCAGGTGTTCAACACTTTCCAGGTGGGCTTAATCTGCTCTTACAGGATCCTAACCTCTCACCTCTCATTTTTATGAACGCCACAGTCATAGAGCCGAGGACTTGTTCCTTTAAGGTGGGATTTTTTTGCTCAGCTGGAGAGAACCATAATCACAGATTGGAGAACTCTATGAGCTCCCTTTATTCAGACCACAACCTGCATTTTTTCTGCTCTATTTCCTGCTTCTGTTAGTGCAGAACCTGCTGTCGGTGTTCTCAGGTGTTTTTTTATCTTGTTGTGTTGAACATTGCTAAAAAATAGCAACAGACAGAAGACTCCGCTCTTTGATTCAGAGGATCTGTCAGCTATTTGACATCTATTGTTAATGTTTTAGATCGCTGAATCATTCTCTGCTTTCAAGCTCCTCCAGAGCTACAAAAATACCACCTGGGTTGAACAATATATCGTCTGCATTCGGCCAAGATCAGATATTCTCTAAACTGCTAAACTGAGCCAGTTTGACGGCGCGTGTCCTTAGAAGTCGGCTCCAACAACTCCAACTGGTTTATGGTGAAATTTCTCCGCAAAATGAGTCAGCGCTGTTTGATTGAAACATCAGAGCAGTTGTTGTTGGCAGACATCTGACTGAGACAGATGGTATGAAGATGAAGGTTTCTACAATTAGACCTTAAAAAGATATTAAGCTCATTTCTGAAGGGACTTTCCTGGACTACTGCAAAGGTTTTGTGGATTTCTCTGTCAGTGTCAGTCTGAAGGGAAGCTTCTTGGACTCCTGACTTTCACTGAAATGTCTGGATGTCTTCAGTCTGTACGTGCATATTGGAGCACACAGAAGACAGCTTTTTATAGCACCTAGCAAACAACAACTATCGTCATCATCATCTGTTTGAGTTTGTGCACCAAGTGAGTCTGTTAAGCCTGGATTATCTTTTATTTTTGCTTAAATTTGATGTCCTCCATCTCCTGAGACACTTTCAACCTGATACATGGCCACTGTGTGTCCGTTTCAGAGACGGTGTACGACACGGATGTAGCTTCCAGGTCAGAAAAGGAAGCCAAAGAGTGTCCTAACCTCCTAAGACCCAAACTCTTTCATGACATGCATTTTTAATTTCTCTTTGCTATTTGGGCTGATTGGGACCTGATGAATGTAAAAACAAAGAATTACCTGATTTTTGTTTCTGAGAAAAATGAGATCCACCTATGAGGACTTTCGTTTTAAGTTTTGATAGAACAGTGGCAGTATAATGTCCTCATAAGTGGATATCAGGCCCATGTAGAGCAAAATTTAGTATTTTGGTCTAGACAGTCCAAAATGTGATGTCCACATATTTGGCGCCAGGAGGTTAAAACTGTTTTCTCCTTGAAGGCCACCAGATGGCGATAGCTATGGTTTCAAAAACACAGTAGATGCGTGTGAATCAAAATAGCTCTCTAACTTGACGCTGAGTAAATGCTTTCTTGCTGAGTTCATGGACTCAGTCACACAGATTATTGAATTTTAATTCAATCGATTTTGTAAATCTTGGTCATTATTGGTTAATAAGTCTTGAAGTTTCCAACCAATCTGTTTGTCCTTCCACCATGACTGACCTGGCTGAGGAAAAGCCTGAGGGCAGCAACCTCATACAGCAGCTTGTCAATCGTAGGTTAGCCCCGCCCTAAATTATTACCCTGGTTCATCAACTTTTACAACGTAATTAGGACCATAACGTACAGTTTATTAGAAAAAGAGAGTTAAAACTAGTGATTGAGGTCATATCAGGGCAGCACTGTTTTCCCCTAGACTGTTATACTAACAGACTTCTATTTACAGCCAGAGGAGTTGCCCCCTGCTGGACACTGGAAAGAATTAAGGTTTAAGTTTTTCCCATTGGCTTATTTGTCATGAATACAAGCTGCATCCTCATGTGTCTAAAATCCAAATAAAAAAAGTACAAAGAGCCAGAAGGAAAGGTCAATAGAGCCGTAGATTAGGACTCTTTAGGGTTTTCTGTGGGTTCTAGTATTTTAACTCAGAGGGCAGGATTTGAATTTTGCCTAAAACCAAAGGTCAGTATTGACATTGTAGCCAAAAACAGAAAAAAGTTGGTGGAGTAGAAGGAGGCAGTCTGTTTTTACCACTATCTGGATTTCTGTCTGCTGTTTCCAGACACCATCAATATTTTATTTGTTTACTAGACTGCACAGTGTTGCTCATAAGTGAAACTGGTAGTAAGTCGCTGTTAAAATACCGAATTTCAAACGTTTAACATTGTTTCCCCTGATCTGTGATTCTCCTTTTCTTTCTGAGTTTATTTTATCTAAACCCAACCAAACTTTTCTCCTCAGCAGGCTGGACTCAGCCTGACACACACGCTGCCTTCACAGTAATAAAGAAACCAAAAGCATCACAAGAAGACGCAAGAAGCATTTCTTGCTTCTGATAAAAGGATGATCCAGGTTCTCGTCTCACGTATGACGTACATTCAGCGAGTCTTGATGGCCAGAAAGTTGTTTTATACCAACATCTTTATACGTAGTTTTAGTTTTCTTGTGTCCTTTCCTGTCAGTAAGTCCATGAAGCACAGGAACACCTTTCAGTCCTTTTTACTGTGATGTATGGCTTTGCCCCCTTATATGGTCTCAAAAGGCAAATTGGTCCTGATTGTGAGGCCAGAGCAGAGTGATTCACAAAACCCCCATAAAAACCAATAAAGGACCAGTTTACCCTGCCCGGTAAATGGGGCACCTCCCCAGAGCCAGGCCAAAGGGAGGGAGCTCAAGGGAGAGCGCCTGGTGGCTGGGCCTAAGGCCATTGGACACAGTGGCTACGCCCAACTCACCACGAGAGGCCCGCCGTCTTGTGGATTCTCCTTTAGTGATAGGATGAGGAGTTCAGGCATCTGACTAGGATGCCTCCGGGGTGTTTTGGGCACGTCCAACTGTGACGAGGCCCGGGGGTAGACTCCGCACACAGTGGAGAGATTGCATCTCTCAGGGAAGACCTCCGAGTTCCCCTGCGTGAGCTGGTGTCTCGGGACTGGGCGGTCTGGGCGTCTCAGCTTTAGCAGCTGCCCGTGTTACCTGGGTCAGATAAGCAGCAGGAAATAAATGGATGGTGGGATGGCCTCAGAGCAGAGCTGGACCCACCCAACATCTTATCATCTTATCAACAAATCAGTGCTTTTGTTGTTCAGGGTATTTGAGTTACGCGGTTTGGTTGGTCGTGAAGGAGTTTCATACCTGTTTTCATACCTGAACTTTTATACATGATACCAGACTTTTTCTCTTTCAATCAACAAATCCATGACGACAGCTTTGTGCACTTTATTTTTCTATTTGCTTCCTGGATTGAAAGCTAATTGCAGTTGGTATTTCTTGTCTGTTAGTCACTTTGCCCTCCTGCCTGTAGATAATCCCTAACTCAGTTTCTGAGCTCGGCTAATGAGGTCAAATGTTACTGCACACTGAGCTATCAATACTGAATAAGCTCGGTGCAACAATATGTTTAATACAGCAAAAACAAACATTACTCCTGTTTAAGCACTTTTAAGATTGTCCTTCTTTTTTCCAATACCTCATTTAAAAGATCATCTGCATTTCTTGCTCAGGTTCAGGTTTTTACCCAAAAACCAAAGTGAAATTGAAAACCCTTCAACAACCTGTTTCCTGCACAGTCACCGGGGAGCTATCGATCACACAGTTAATTGTTACAGTTATCTGATGTTCCTGAACCTCCACCTTAAGGGCACTTAAGCGTCCTTGGAGATTTTTTCTTTTCAATCAAACGCCTGCATGAAAGCAGCATGTCGACGATTGCACCACAGAAGCAGAAAGCAGGGGGGAGGGCGGGCTGCCGGGGGTCGCCGTTCTCCGTGTGATTGTATTAACAACATTGATTTCATGTCTCTCCACCTGTCAGTCACTCTCTCAGGTAATAGTTGACCGGATGGGGATAAAGGTGATGGAAAGATTCAGAATGTCAGGCGTCATATTTTAAAGCAGAGGTGGAAAATAACCGAGCAAGCTTTGTTTCCAGTTTAAGCTTTAGCTGCAGCTCGGTCAGTTG
The DNA here is from genome assembly GCF_000239375.1 of Pundamilia nyererei. Lineage (NCBI taxonomy): Eukaryota > Metazoa > Chordata > Actinopteri > Cichliformes > Cichlidae > Pundamilia > Pundamilia nyererei. The sequence continues at coordinate 5,159 of NW_005189831.1, forward strand.
GTCGGTCACTCAGTCCATCGTTTTACTGTGATTGGGCAAATATGTTGTTGTAATGAAGACTGAATGCTAAATGGAAGAATATGCTGCTCAAATCCCATCTTGTAGAGTGAGAGGATGTCTGAGGAAGAAATACTCGACTGGTACTGATGTCAATAACCAGGGTGACGTGCAGAGCTGCTGTGCCTGCAGAGGGATAAAGCTGATGAGCCGTGGCGTAAAGACAGAGTTTTTGAAGCTCGGTTAAGAAGAGCGGTGATGATCGGTGAGCAGCAGTATGGCGTCGTGCAGACAGAGAGCTCGACAGGTGTGATGTTTGCTTTGAGAGTGTGAGCTCAGACAGGAGTCGCTGTGAAACTGTGAGTGAGAGTAGGGAGCAGGTGGAGGTATGAACTGGAGAGGTGGAAGGAGCTGAGGTAGTAAAGGTGGATGACCTGTGGTCAACCATCCAAAGCCGGGGAAGTAGAGAGTGCAGGCAGGGTGGAGTGGGTTCAGAAGATGGTGATGAGTCCTGCTGTGAGGTAGCGCCACAGATACAAAGACAGGAGGCCGATCTGAAGGTGAAGCTGAGATGTGTTAGACACGTGCAGAGGAGGGAGGGGGGATATATCGGGCAAAGGGTGATGAGGATGGAGCTGGAGGAAAAGAAGAAGACCTCAGAGGAGGTCCATGGGTGCCGTGAAG
>NW_005189832.1:0-1936 GCF_000239375.1 Pundamilia nyererei
GGTACCCTTCCGCGTCCCTATGATACGCGCCGGATTGTGGATGGAATCCAATAGAATGACGCTCCCGGCGGTAACACGCGTTCCAACTGTGTATTCAAGCACTGACATTGGGTGAGATCGTGCTGCAGTCTCCACTCTTTTTTATCCTAAAGGTGTTCTACAGGTGTGAGGTCAGTACTTTGTGCAGGCCAGTCAATTTCTTCCACACCAAACTCGCGCATCCATATCTTTAAGGGCCTTGGTTTGTGAACTGGTGCGTGGACATGGTGGAACGTTTTGGAAGGTGCCATGCCCAAATAATGAAATTGTCCCAAATGGCTTGGTTATGCTGAAGCATCAGGAGTTCCTTTCACTGGAACGAAGCGGCTGAGCCAAAATCTTGAAAATAAATCCCACATCATGATCCCCCCTTCACCAATCTTTATACTTCAGTACAGTCAGACAAGTAGAGTTGTACTGGCAACCACCAAACCCAAGCCTCGTCCATCGGATTGCCAGACAAATAAGCAGGTAGAAGTCATAATGGTAGAAGTCATGAGTTTTTCAACAGATGTATGAGAACTTGATAACTTTCCTGGGTGAACTCCTTACATCAAAGGGAAAGTCTATAAATGATAAACATAAACCAAAAAAAGGAAGTTGAACAGTTTATGATTTATGGAGAAAAAATTTTGTTTTTTCGTTCTTAGCTTTCAATTCAGAGTTACAATCTTTATACTAGCGACATGCCTACTGTTTTAAGGCAACAGTGAAGTATGTGGGAGATGCACCAGTCTGCATGTTGCATATATTTTTGGCGCCAGCCTCCCTGTTACCATAGGAACTGTCTATCGATTCAGCTGTTTAAGTGAACTGACAACCAATCAGATCTGCAGCCATTACATATTTATTTATTTCTTCCTTAGAGTGAGAAGTTGAGCTGAGGGAGAAGAATGAGACAAACAGTGGCTTCCATGAAGTACAGAAGAAACATGTGGCTGAATGAGCTACAATGAAACTGATCCGAAATTCAGTCAGGAGGTAATTATGCTGTAACCTCAGCTCCAGGCCAAACTTCTGGATTTGAGCCAGTGAATCTCTCCTAATTGTGCTGCCAATTCACTGTATTCTTTAGAATCTGAACAAAAGATTAAAAGGATTTAAGCCACCAACCTTCCAATTAGTAGATGACCTGCTTTACCTGCTGGTAGGTCAGAAGACAATGAATCAAACACCTGACTCGCAAGCAGTTCCATGGCCACGTGACGCAATTTCATTCAATTCATCAAGTATTGAAATTTCAAGATGAACTTCTCAGATTACAGTGTAAGAGATGAAGCAAATCAACAGACTGAAAATTCAATATGAATATATACACTTTTTGGCCAAAAGTGTCCATTCAACCTTCCAAATCACTGAATTCTTCCAATCACTTCCATGGCCACAGGTGTATAACATCAAGCACCATAGGCATGCTGATTGCTTCCAGAAACCTTTGTGAACAAATGGGTCGCTCTCAGGAGTTCAGTAAATCCAGTAAGTCCAGTTGTGAAATTTCCTTCAATTTCAATTCAATTCAATTCAATTCAATTTAATTCAATTTTATTTATATAGCGCCAAATCACAACAAAAGTCGCCTCAAGGCGCTTCATAGATAGAAAAACCCAACAATCATATGACCCCCTATGAGCAAGCACTTTGGCGACAGTGGGAAGGAAAAACTCCCTTTTAAAAGGAAGAAACCTCATGCAGAACCAGGCTCAGGGAGGGGCGGCCATCTGCTTGCTACTAAATATTCCAAAATGAAAGCAATTTGGAATAATAACATCTAACCCAAGTGGTAAGCCACATAAAATCACTCATAAGATCAAACTTTCTTTTTCAGTGTGAGCTGACTCCATGTTGGATGAAGGCGTCACCAACTTTCTGCAGACTCAATCGCTACAGACTTCCAAAC
>NW_005189832.1:2815-5831 GCF_000239375.1 Pundamilia nyererei
GGTACCCTTCCGCGTCCCTATGATACGCGCCGGATTGTGGATGGAATCCAATAGAATGACGCTCCCGGCGGTAACACGCGTTCCAACTGTGTATTTTTCAACCCTAACATTAATCCTAATGACAGTAAAACGAAATGTACATGTGTAGATTTATTCCAAACACTTCTCATGTTTCCTGACATTTCTGAATGCGTAACATAGAGATGTGTTGGGAGGCTGAAAGCATAACATACCGACAATGTGTCACATGGCGTAATTTGTTACACTTTGGGATGAGAACGTGTTGTATGGCTGCAAAGGGTGGGCTGACATTGTATTAACCCCCTACAGATTAAGAATGGGATGTCAGTCAAGTTCATATAAGTGTTCAATTCAATTTGATCTATATAGCGCCAAATCACAACAACAGTTGGTTCAAGGCACAACTGTTGAAGGTGTTCTTTAAGGACATGGTCACTACAGCCATTTCCATCTTATCGGCAAACTTTACAAACATCTGTCCATTTCTCTTCTTAACACCATACTTATCACTTGATCCATAACCTCACCTCTGTTTCCTTCCTGTCCATCAAAGTGTGCGCCAATCACACTCTCTCCCTTGGGGACATTCTCTCCAACTTACTCCAAAATTTCTCTTTATCTCCTGACATCCAACATGTGGGACATACTCACCGACAGCATTAAACATCCCCTAGGCATCAATATTCCTCCAAGAAATGACTCCTAAAATTTATGTTCCTATCTATGCCATGATACAATGGTTTGAATCCACCTCCAATACTCCTGGCCTTGCTTCCCTTCTACTTGGGTTTACACATAATACACTTGCCTTCCTTCTTTCCAGCATATCAGCCAACAGTTCCTTCACCAATCAGAATCTGACATTTAGTGCCCCTACATTCATCTCAGATCATCGCATCATCACAGATCACAGGCTGATACCTGCAGGCCTGACAGCAGCAGGTGTGTCGCTGCTCCTGTTTCCACCTGCAGACAGCATTTACACTGTTTGGTGGCTTTTCGGCAGCAGCTGTGACCTTCAGCAGTCGCCTCATTGTTCTGACACACACAACAACACTATCCACTACACTACACACTCACTTCACAATACACTACACACTCACTCAAAACTCTCTCTGTCACTCTTTCTTTCACTCTCTCTTGGCATCATCACTCCTAAAACTTCACCCTTGTCTTGGGTTGACATAGCGTCTTGGTTCCATGTAATCTTAAATTGATCATGTGATTGGTTTACCATGACTACTTTATTCTTCCTCAATCAGCAGCACTTGTGCGATTGTTTCGCCCCCCCCCCCTACCTCCCGGTAAGCTGAAGACAGCCTCAGCACGTCCGCACCACTTTTTCTTGTTAGCAACAGTAACGGCGTTGTAATGATAGCAACAGTAATTAGTTAGATTACTGGTTACTGAAAAAAGTAACAGTGTTAGTAATGCCGTTACTTTTAAACGCTGCTGTTCCCATCACTGTGTATATCTATGTATCTAAAGGGATCAAAATGACTCATCAGTTCTAGAAGTTGTCATTTTTTGCCTTTTTATCCCAATTTCCCCCAACTATATAATAAATAAACCCATTTAATAAATGCACGCACAATATGTTTAAGATTTTGACAGGTTAATCAGGATAAGTTAATTTAGCAATTAACAGTTTTACAATGTAGGCTTCTGAGCTACCATTCTTAATACACACTGACAGGAAAATTACTTTTCATCCCCAAAGACTACTTATCTTTTAAGCACTTTAAAAGTGGTACACTTGGTATATATACACTGTATTATTCTTATGTGGTCAAAAATTTATATGAAAAAAACAAACAAACCCAGCAACAATGACAGCATATCAAACAGGTTCATCCAGGGATCTGTTTATTTTTTCCCCTCCCCTATATTTTCCTCTCACTCAATTACAAAAGTATATTCATCATGCCCAAAAGCATTACAACAGAACAGCAGACGTAGCTTATAGTACTTCAGATCTCTTTGCAGCAACTGTGCATTACACAGAAAGCACATATGTTTCATATTTAATAGTTTTGGCAGTGCATACGCCACGAGTTAAACCTTATATACTGCATGTTTCAGGTTGTTTTACACTCCGTCAGGTCTATTCCACAGTACTGCATACAATATTAACACAGCTGAGAGGTAATATATTCAATAACCATGAGTCACAAAAAATGCTAAATTGAAAAAACAAAAAAGATGAAATTCCCAAAACAGCAAACGCAGCGTTGATTTTGCTCAGAAACCAGGTGATCCATGTAAAGTCCAAATTTGTCACATGGTCATAATTATTCAATCATTAGCCACCATCAGTGTTACCCTCTGACAGCACTCATGTATTATCCCTCTGGCATGCTGATAACCTGTGCCCTATCAGTGTTCAGACATAATGTAATTCATTCAGTTCAATTCAATTCATTTCAAATGCATTTATATTGCTGTGGCGCGGCTTGTAGTCCTGTACAACAGTTTTTCTGTGTGTTTATTAACTTCTTGCTAAGCCTCAGGTAGGGTCACCTCTCCTACCCAGACAGAACCAGTGGAGACCTGCATTAGAGACTCACTACGGGAATCATTCAACCATCCTCTTCCCCGGCAGATGCAGGCACTTTGATTCTCTAGTGATACTGTTTTGGTTGACCAGTGCACCACTGGTGTTCCAGGCATTAGTCAACGATGCTCTAAACGATCCTTAATATGTTTGTGTTTGGATATCTTGTATATCTAGACAAGTAAAGGTTTTGCAATGACTTTTGGAGAATCAGATGCATGTGAAGTATCAGTGTTGTGATACTTCTCATTTCATTTCTGGACACTCGAAAACATTGTTATAACTTTGAGCATCAGCAATTCTTTCTCTCAAGTCTAAACTGGTTGATTTTGTTTTGATACTTTGTCAACTGAGAGCACAAATCCTTTCTGAAGTTTTTATATTCCCTGTAAAGTAGACAGTATCCCCCACTTTAACTTGATATATATAAAAAAAAAAAAA
>NW_005189833.1:0-5827 GCF_000239375.1 Pundamilia nyererei
ACTTTTTTGCTGCCGTTTGCAGTCATTCAAGTCTCCTTTTTGGTTTTTATTTTTTCATCTAACATTTCAAGGTTTAAAGATTAACTTTAAACAAGTAATAATTAGATTTCCCCTGGTTAAGAAACCAATGAGCTGGGTAAAATCGAATTCTAATTCAGCCTTAAACAACAAATAATAGCAATAAAATAATTTCTGAACCACAGAGAGCAGTACCCACTCAGTACTTTGGGGAACTGTGGTTTGCTGAGGTTCAGATATCCGAAGTACGATAACCGGAAAGGAAGAACTGAAAGCAGTTTTTAGGCCGTGATTCATGCGTAATCCTCTCCAAACATCACAGATCACACCCTGTATTTTCACTTCCCGGCAGACTTGACAGTCAGCTGTCATACGCTCGCACTAACCGACACATGCAGTAAAAGGCGTACGGACTAAAAATACGTGTACAAACATTTAGAAGATTTATCCTATAAACACAAAATCAATGTATAAAAATGTGAAAAGCTACTCATTGTTTTCTTGTCTTAGGATATCTGATTATGTGAGCTTTTTTTTCTTGGTTTTTTACGCGATCGTTTGCAAATACCACCCCCTTCTCCCCCTATGCCGATGGTACGGTCCAAAATGCGGCGTCATATGACTCGCTGACTCACCGAACGACCTATAAAAAAGGCTCTACATGCGTTTATTCACTATTTCGTCGTTTTTCACTACCAAAACTTTGTCAAAATGCCGATGTGCGGAGGGCTTACCGATGTGAAGCAGGCCGATGAAGAAGTTCAGAAGATCTGTGATGCAGTGAGTAGAAAAGAGAGATTTTACACTTAACATTTTGTGCACACGGGGCCTGTGCTTCTTATTGATGTTGCTGTCATTGTTATTCAGATGAAGCCTCACGCAGAGCAGAAAACCGGGAGAAACTTCGAGGTTTTCACTGCAAAGAACTACAAAACACAGGTCGTTGCTGGGACCAACTACTTCATTAAGGTAATGTTCGTAATGCAAGCAGTGAGCTCAGTGGAAACACTGCAAAGCTCCGAGGTCTTGCATATAATAAAATATCATCAATAAGAGTATTAACTGTAGATAATCTGATCCATAAAGTGAAAACTAACGCGATTATCAGTGATTTTCTTTCTTTACCATCTCTAGCCTTATGTAGTTATGTGGTCATATATATAGAATTTCATGCAAACCTTAAACTGTTGATTTTCTAGTCTTAAGTGTCATTCATCACGGCTGATGCTTTTAATCTAAGTTTCCAGCCAAGTTTTGGTTAAATGTATTTAAATTTTGAGAAAAAATCTGCAAAGGAAGATTAAAGTACATGTGTGCTTCACACTCCTGGTGTTAATGGGCAAAACAAGCCATTCCAGTGCTTCCAGTACTTGTGTATGATGGCTTGGAACACATTTGCACAACACTCCCTCAGGGCTTCAATAAAGTCTCACAAGCAGAGATTTACTTTATTTTCTTAGTCTAAAATGACTCGTCCGTTTTTTTTGATCACTCGAGGCATAGTCCACTCTGTAATGAAGACATGAACGCCTCCTTCCCTACATGTTAGCATGTTGTGTGGTCAGCGTGGCTTATGTTATCACGAGTACTTCTATGTGCACATTAAGTATCTCTTCTAACTTTTTCTTGTACTTCCTTGCAGGTCCATGTGGGCGGAGACGAATGCGTTCACCTCCGTGTTTACAAGAAACTCCCGTGTTATGGAGGAGAGCTCGAGCTGTCCAGTGTGCAACACCCCAAGAGTCACGATGACAGCATTGAGTACTTCTAATGGGAGAACGAACCAGCCAAAGCATCAGTGCCTTCAGGCTGTAGTCTTGTAGTAGTCCATTAATAACCTGCCTCTTGACAAACATGTGCAGTTTCCTTTGCTTATATGTAACAATATACTGTAGATGGTAGATGTAAGGTAAAGTGGAACACTTTTATACAAGGTGCATAAATAAATTAAGCAGATTTTTCTTCTATTGTGGTGTCTGATTTGTGAAATGCCTGCATATTATCTGAAAGCAAACTCATTTCTCTTACCTAACATGAGACACATTTGCATTATCTTTAGTAAATGTGGCAGCTATAGACATGTCTTGCACAAGTGATTGATGGAATTTAGCACACAATGTTTGTGTTCAGACCCGCAAAAACATTTTTGTAGCAATAATCATGTCAGACTGAACTCTGAACACAATTTTGTTTAAAATGACATCTTTTGGAGAGTTCTTTCATCTAGCTTGCCCTCCTTTTTGAATGCTTACATGAAAGAGACATAATACACAGTTGAGTCTGATATGAGGCAGGGGTCTCATTGATTTAAATCAACTTTTTCTACTTTTAGGATACGTTTTGTTCTTTTACACTAATCAATAGAAAGTTGCTCAATTTTCTCCAGCGCTGAAACATTTCTGTCCTGATGGGAGTGATCCTTGTGCAATAGTCTAAACATCAAGAAGGCTCAAGGGTCACTGAATGGTTTAAGTTCATAAATACTATCAGTCATTTGTTATACATTAAGTGGATCTTGACAGTGCTTTCCAAAAACATTGTTAAAACCCCAAATTATTTGAAATTATCTTCTAAGACTGGTGTTTCAACCTCCAATGGAGCTCTGTAGGTTTGAGGATTCATGATCAAGGTGAAACTGTGCTGGCAACGTGTGGTAGCCAACATCGTACATTTGAAATGTAAGACGACCCATGCTACCATGACATGCTATTCCATAGCATAGGTAAAGAAAAACTTTCGCTTTAAGATTTCCAGTTATTCAAGTTTTCAGTGGTCCAAAGTTCACAAATGAACTGTACATAACACACAACAGTGTACAGGGAAAATATGATTTAAGCAATCTTAAATGACAATAAGTCACATGCTGTATTTGAACATGTCGAGACTGTCGGGCAAACCTCAAATCACACTTCCCAACTCTGACTTGGAAAAAAAAAAGGTGGTCAGTGGGTTGTCAGCAGTATTTTGTTGGCAGACTTTGGCATTAGTCAGCCTATGATTGTTTTTATCTTGTGACTGACATTCATCTTTGTTAATCACACGCAATGTGATCCCATTGATGACTCAAGTTGCAGATATTTCACCATAGTCTATGCAGTATGTGTCTACAAACATATTGTAAATATGCATCAGATTGAAATGACACGCTTTAGATTGATTTTCTTGTGGAAAACATTAAAATCACACTGTTCCTCTACTAGAAAATACAAAAGAAGGTTTGCACATGCTTTGTGGCACTGTTTGCCACATTGGTTGGATTTCTTGCAAGAAATCAGAGGGCTGTTGGCAAAAAAGTGTAGAGGGTGTTTAATTACAAAGCTCTAGGTGCAGATGGATTTTACATTAAAAAACACTGATTATTCACACTTTATACATTTACATTAAGTCATGAACAGTCAGCAAGATTTCTTGTTAAAAGAAGCACAAATATGACAAAAGAAGCGGCACTGCAATAAAATAATCACAGCAGGATGTCACAGTACTGGATCTCACTGAAACGTTGGACATATCAGAGTGTATTTTTGTTGTGTATTCATTGACAACAGACTCGTTGTGATTTCAATAATAAAGTTAATTCAGTTCTCTTGTTCATAACGACATATATTTTTGTTGTGAACTATTTGCAAAGAGTCAAGGTGTCTGAAAAAACAACAGCGAAGACAAAGCAAATGGATGTTCGCCCAAATGCTAGGTAAAAGCTACACAAAAGAAAATAGTCACAAGTTAAAGAGACAAAGAAACAGCAAAGTGCAAAGAGAGCCTCCACTGATCCTGAGACCGTCTGCAGGTCCGTCTCTGTCCTCAGATTCCAAACATTCTAAAAAAGAGAAAAAACGTCTTCAGGTCTTAAAGTTCTTTGAGAAATGTCCAAACTATTCTTTGAAACATGTGAGCACTGCTGTTGAGTCTCTGTTTCACAACCAGAAGTTACATTCCTCAGAGTTGAAATGTGACAAGTAGAAATTGTTGGTCTTTAATCCCACGACCCAGCTGCCATAGGCAGAACCTGGATTCACTGCAAAACATATTATCTCTCAGCATGTTCATGTTCGGTGCATGTGTTGCTAATATCATTGCAGATTGTCTGGGTAGAGTGGCATCAACCAAAACTTTGCAAATCTGTAGCAGACTGCTTACGGTTTCTAAGTGCTGACAGTGACAGTACGGTAACGGTCTGCTTGTGGTGCCATCTTCTTAGGACACCAACTTCTCTGCTTGTCTCTGACATAGAACTCAGTCTGGAGATGGTATTAAGGCTCACTCAGAATAATTTTGCATATTGGTTTTGTGGAACATCAGCTTGAAGTTGCCCTGTGGCACAGGCCCTATCCACATCAGTTAAATGTAGTATGCTTGGAGCAGACCTACGCCGCATCAAATTGCAAAAAGACCATCAAATCTTCTGAGTATATATATGCAGTAGGGTTATATGCCATACTGTTGGCTTTAGAATAGGTGGAATGGTTATTTATTTGTTTTTGTCTGAATGTATTATTGTAGGGTCTACCTTACAATATAAAGTGCCTTGAGGCGACTGTTGTTGTGATTTGGCGCTGTATAAATAAAACTATAGGTATAGGTATACATATAGGTATTGTGGGTAATGAAAGAGCAGATAGGTTGGCTAAAGAAGCTGTTAAAAAAGTAGATGTTGATGTGCAGATATCAAAAGTATAGTCTGAAAAGAAAGTAGGAATTTATGGAAACTGACTTGGTCATAGCAAAGTAAAAGGGAGAGATTTATATAGGGTACAACACGCAATAGAAGTTAAGAGAAGTAGAGGAATAAATAGGCAGGAGGAGATATTAATAAGGGGAATACGAACAGGTCATTGTTTTCCGAATGGCACTCTCCTTAGAATGAGGAAACATTCGACTGGTTTATGTAACTGGTGGAAACGGTTGAACATGTACTTATTATTTGCAGGAAGTATGCCAGTCAAAGGAGAGTGTTGAGGGTAGAAATGGGTGGTACTACAGAGCAGAAAAGTTTGAAAGGTAGTTGAGTGGTTAAGTCATGATGAAGGAAAAGGAGTGGTTTTTCGTTTTTTGAGAAATACTGGACTCATCAAAAGGATCTAAGGTTTTGGAAGCGATGTAACAGTAAAACCCAGGAGATGGCAGCAGTGCAACATCTTTGGATGCAAGCTGCCATTAAAAATGAAGGAAGAAGAAGAAGATTCTTTGGTGGCAGACAGGATTTGACAAATTATCATTATTCTTTTTATCAATCTCTTTACTTGTTTTTGGAGTTCTTTGCAAAACTGCAAGTCTCTGCAATCACCCCTTCAGTTAAAAAAAACCTGCAGACCTGGCATATTGATCTGAGTCAAGTTTGATAGCTTATCTCTCGAACAGTCAGCTTAAAGAAGAATTTGCAAAGCTCATTTTGTTTATTTAAGATACTTTTTGACAGACACAGCTGTGGCACATAATGGAGTTTTGTAAGACATTTATATCAGACTACAGACTGACAGGACTGCAAGAAACACCTCTTAGTTATCGCCCTTTTTAGTCATCTAAAGAAAAGTTCATATAAAAGCTTAGGTTTTATCTGTTTTAAAGACATTTAAAATTTAAGACGCAAGTACACAAGTAGATATTTGGAGAAGACAGCGTAAGCAAACATTTAGGGTCTGTGGTTACACATGTTGCTCCACCTATCATGTGTTAGAGCCACCTTCCAGTAAGTTTCCAGGTCACTTATCCAGTACATGTACTCGGAGAGGCACCAGTATGTTTGAGTCACACAAAACCAGAAAATTGACACCTCTATTTATTTCAGCTGACTTTCAGAATGGCTGAAATG
>NW_005189834.1:0-2765 GCF_000239375.1 Pundamilia nyererei
ATTGCCATGGACTGAGAGGGTGTTGACCAGTAAAGAAGTCCCTGCTCCAAAATCGACATCTTCAAGCTCGACTGACATATGCAGCTGCCCACACAGACGAGCCAAATACGTAATGGATAAAAGTCAGACATGAAAAAGAATGAACTATTTGGCTACAATATTGAGAGGTATATTTAGAGGAGTAAAAGCCATGCTTTCAAACCTAACAACACTGTACTGTCAAACATGAAGGTGGTAGCATCATGCTCTGGAGCTGTTTTATTGCTAATAATACTCATATGTTGCACCAAGTCCAGGACTACAGCCAAATTCTTTGACTACACCTCAACAGCTATACGGTTGAAATACAATTGAGTGTTCCAATAGAACAATAATCACTGAAAGCCCTGAATTACCATGATATTTGTGCCTATGATGAGTTTATGTGAACCACAACTGTAGAAAGTATATCCCTCTACACGTCAGAATCATTAGGTTTATGTGACATATTCACAAACAGAACTGGACAGTGTGCATTACACTATCTGCACTATTTCTTACATGTGATGCCATATACATGGATCAAGAATTTTAATTGTTTCATTCCAGAGTTTCAAAATTGTCACAGTTTCTTGTATGTTATCATCAGTCTACACAATGAGCTAACCTCGATAACTTCTGTTTTTCAGGTTCAAGTGAGAACCGCTGTTTTACAGCTTCAAGTGAGCCCCATCATGAAACTTGTTGGATGCTACTTTATTCCTTGTGTCCAGCTTTTGCTGTTATCTCATCACTTCTCTCTTCTCTTTTGATTTATTACTGTCAGAAAACAGGTAAGTCCTCAACGTTTAATTTGTCTACCAAATTATTTTTCATCTCTTTATTACCGTGATCATTTTGCCATCATGATTAAATTAAGTTTTTGTCTCTAAAATTGAAATATTTTCACTTTCTCTATAATTCTGCTATTATAATTTTACTATGATTTTTCCTTTAATCTGGTTATAGTTGTTTTCTTTTGGTGTACTGAATTATAATAACACTATGTTAATTTCTATAGCTAAGACACCTCAGGATGATGAGAAAAGATACAGCAAAAGAGTACAGAAAAGATGGAATGAGGTAATTAAGAACTTTCATCAGTCTTTATATGTACTGATATTTAATATTTATAATACCGTATTTTCTGCACTATAAGGCGCACTTAAAATCCTTTAATTTTCTCAAAAATCGACAGTGCGCCTTATAATCCGGTGCGCCTTATGTATGAATTCTTCTTCATCTGTTAATTAGCATTAGATTTTTAACATGAGCGCATATGGATGTATCATGTCTATCCCCATTCTTTTAATGATATATGCTACTCAAGCAGAACGTGTCTATTTTAAAAATTGTTTTAAAATCTTTTTTAACTAGTACTCACTCATTAAGTTTTCTTAACTAAATAAAAAAAACTATTTTGAAATTTCATGAACTAATTGATTGTAATAGCAGTGATAATTCTAAATAACAAATGTCGTATTGTTTTTTTTAGGATGAAGACTTATGTTTAACACATGTGTTGTTCTGGGCTCAGGATGGATATAAACATCAATAAACAAGATGAAGAAAACAGTGGGAATTTTCCACATTTTCACAGAAAAATTAAAATCCCAGTGTATTACATAATAGTTGTGACTTGCCAGTCTTATTGTCATGGTGATTCCATGTTTGTGTTTTTTGATTATTAATATTCTTTGGTTAGTTTCTGCTTTTCTTTAATGATTTTAAGATCTTAGGTTTTGTCATTGTGCCTCTCTTGTGTCTCACGTCTTGTCAAGTTATGTTTTCATGTTTGTGCTTCTCATGGTTTTCTTGTCAAGTCTGTTTCTCTATGCCTGTCTTGTCTTTCCTATTTTACTTTGATAGTCTTGTGTCCTGTGTTCAGTGTTTTGAGTTCTGATTCCCCCTTGTCTCATTATGACAGATTAGTCCCAATTGTGTTTCCCTCCTGTTTCCCATTCCCTCATTACTCCCTTGTGTATTTAAACCGTGTGTTTTCTTCTGTCCTTTGTTGTGTTGAACACCCTCGTTGCTGTGTGTCTCCTCTGTGCACCTGACAATTCCTAGTTTTCTGCTCTTGGTTTGTTTTCTAGTTTTGAGTTTCTTGTTTCTAGTTCCCAGTTAGTCTTTGTATTAGATGTCTGAGTTATCCCCAGCAACTAAAGCTGCCATTTTGAGTTCAAACTTTTGCTTGAGTCCTGTGTTTGGGTCCTCATCCTGCCTGCCACACAGCCGCACATGACGGTTTTGCAGTTTTAGCTTTTATCTTCTTTTTTGCTGCTTTTCATTTCAATGAATTGTGAAGTGTTAAAAAAATAGTTAAAGTTGTAGTTGTTAATGTTCACACATCCAGAAACTATAACATATAATATAGTCTGTTTTTTTTATTGTATACTCTTGCATATTGATTGTAATGGACTGCAGTACTTAATATTTGGGGAAAAAAGCTTTACAAATTACAAAAAAATGTCTGCCTGTCAGATAAGTATTTTTCTGGTCAGAATATGTATTAATGAAATGTCATTACAAAATAAATTTTCTTTGTCGTCCATTGTTTTCTTTCTTTGTATGTTTTTTTTTTGTCTTTTAAACCTCAGGGGACTCTCATGTTTCCTCAAATCCTCTCACCGAGGTTTCCTAGACCGTTTCTCTACAACAGTTTGCTTTTCTCCAACTCTGGGCAGCCTAGGCAGAGTCCTGCCACTACACAAATAATATAATGGATTGCATTTATATAGCGCTTT
>NW_005189834.1:3639-5825 GCF_000239375.1 Pundamilia nyererei
CCTGATTTTGGTAACATAAATCCACAGTGTTTAACATGATATACATTTACATCTCATTCTTTTCTCTTGTTGATTTCTTCTTGTGCGTATTTCAAACAGCTACATTACATTCACTTTCATGTCACAAGATAATAGAGCTCACAAACCACAACCATTTTGTATGTGAGCAGCAGGCTTACAGCAAAACCACAGAAACAAACAACCCAAACAACGAATACAACAGACCAGTGGTGGTGGTCCAATGCATTTGTGCACCCCTCTTTTTTTCAGTCTCCATTCTTTATTTTTAGAAGCCACATGCATATGATGCCGAAAACACACACAAAACTGATTTCCGAGCAGAGGGATGCAGTCAGTTGTTTCAAATACAGATATTTGGCGCGCCTGCTTGCTGCTGCTGCTCATACACAACACAAAGGGGAGGGAGTGGGCTGCTTCCCATGCACATTTAATTCATAATGTTGTAAATCCAAGCCCATTATGTATTAATTACAGTGGGATGCAAAAGTTTGGGCAACCTTGTTAATAGTCATTATTTTCTTATATAAATCGTTGGCTGTTACAATAAAAAAAATGTCAGTTAAATATATCATATAGGAGATACACACAGTGATATTTGATAAGTGAAATGAAGTTTATTGGATTTACAGAAAGTGTGCAATAATTGTTTAAACAAAATCAGGCAGGTGCATAAATTTGGGCACAACAAAAAAAGAAATGAAATCAGTATTTAGTAGATCCGCCTTTTGCAGAAATTACAGCCTCTAAACGCTTCCTGTAGGTTTCAATGAGAGTCTGGATTGTGGTTGAAGGTATTTTGGGCCATTCCTCTTTACAAAACATCTCCAGTTCATTCAGGTTTGATGGCTTCCGAGCATGGACAGCTCTCTTTAACTCACACCACAGGTTTTCAATAATATTCAGGTCTGGGCTGAGATGGCCATTCCAGAACGTTGTACTTGTTCCTCTGCATGAATGCCTTAGTGGATTTTGAGCAGTGTTTTTGGGGCGTTGTCTTGTTGAAAGATCCAGCCCCAGTGCAGCTTCAGCTTTGTCACTGATTCCTGGACATTGGTCTCCAGAATTTGCTGATACTGAATGGAATCCATGTGTCCCCCAACTTTGACAAGATTCCCAGTCCCTGCACTGGCCACACAGCCCCACAGCTGATGGAACCACCACCATATTTTACTGTAGGTAGCAGGTGTTTTTCTTGGAATGCTGTGTTCTTTTTCCTCCATGCATAACGCCCCTTGTTGTGCCCAGATAACTCAATCTTAGTTTCATCAGTCCACAGCACCTTATTCCAGAATGATGCTGGCTTGTCCAAATGTGCTTTAGTATACCTCAAGAGGCTCTGTTTGTGCTGTAGGCGGAGAAAAGGCTTCCTCTGCATCACTCTCACGTACAGCATTTCCTTGTGTAAAGTGCACCGAATGGTTGAACGATGCACAGTGACTCCATCTGCTGCAAGATGATGTTGTAGGTCTTTGGTGCTGGTCTGTGGGTTGACTCTGACTGTTCTCACCATTCGTCACTTCTGTCTATCCGAGATTTTTCTTGGTCTGCCACTTTGAGCCTTAACTTGAACTGAGCCTGTGGCCTTCTATTTTCTCAATATGTTCCTAACTGTGGAAACAGACAGCTTGAATCTCTGAGACAGCTTTCTGTATCCTTCCCCTAAACCATAATGGTGAACAATCTTTGTCTTCAGGTCATTTGAGAGTTGTTTTGAGACCCCCATGTTGCTACTCTTCAGAGAAAATTAAAAGAGGAGGGAAACTTAAAATTGACCCCCTTAAATACTCTTTCTCATGATTGGATTCACCTGTGTATGTAAATCAGGGGTCACTGAGCTTACCAAGCTAATTTGAGTTACAATAATTAGTTCTAAAGGTTTTGGAATCAATAAAATGACAACAGTGCCCAAATTTATGCACCTGCCTGATTTTGTTTAAACCATTATTGCACAATTTCTGTAAATCAGAAATCTAATGTGTTCTCAGCTTGTTATACTTCTAGACAAAGGGGAGTAGCAATTTTAATACATAAAAATTTTAATTTCACAGTACTCGATACAGTTATGGATGCAGAGGGCAGATTCTTAATCATTAAAATATCTATACTTGATAAAAAGCTATGTATTGTAAGTGTACAGTGGGGCAAAAAAGTATTTAGTCAGCCAC
>NW_005189835.1:0-843 GCF_000239375.1 Pundamilia nyererei
GTTCTGAGCTACCGTGACAATAAACTCTAATTCATCATCACCGATAGATTCATCATTACTCTGCATAACTTGTGCAATTTGATCGAGAAACAGCTCCGGATCATACTGATCATCAGCGTTTAAAACAGCCTGAACATCTGAAGCCAGCGAGGGGCCACGCAGGACCATGTTTAGAACACTGCCCTGTTGGGATCCCGCCACAGCTCTGTCTATCACATTGGCTAAGCACTCGCGCACTCGCGCCGGGACTTGTTCTGGATGATCGAGACTTACACCTCTAAAATCAAGGCGTTCACGCAATTCGCGAGCATTAAAATTAGGTATCTCTCTAATGTGTGACTGAGAGCGACTGCCGGACCCAGACTGCACAACAGGCTCAATAACAACTGCAGTAGCTGCAGCAGAGGTGACCCGGCTAGATTGTGTATCAGACGCAAAATCACCAGCAGCACAAGCTATATGGTTAGCATCGGTAACAGCAACGGCCCGAGCAACACCTGCTGTACTATCACTATTATTAGCAACAATAGCCCCATCAGCAATAGCAGTCGTAGGAACAGTCTGACAAGGATGCGTATCGGATGAGGATGATGCTGCTGCACTACTAAGTCTTGCATGCAAAACTTGGCATTTGTTTACTATTTGCGCAGCCCACTGGTTATAAGCCTCAAAGTCAAACCATTTAGCTCGAGTGGAGGTACCATCATTGTGTTTGAATAATTTACGGGGTGGGTCCATGGTGTGGATTTTAAAAGTCAGCGATTTAAAAAGCGGGTACTAATGAGATCTAATAAACCCCAGGTACTGTTTATTGCCTGCCGGGTACTAGTTAGACCACCAGCT
>NW_005189835.1:3274-5818 GCF_000239375.1 Pundamilia nyererei
CACCTAAGTGATAAAAATAGTTTAATTAAAAACCCTATGGTTTGATTAAATTAAAACCCCGTTAAAAACACATAAACTCATATAACCCCTCTGATCCCCTGTGGTATTTCCACACCTGAACGCGCATGCGCACACACACGAAACTGGTCAAATCGGTTTGGTTGGCCGCCATCTTGGACTAGTGCCATCGTATTACTGAACGCGCATGCGCACACGCACCAAACCGGTCAAACCGGTTGTCAAACCGGTTTGGTTGGCCGCCATCTTGGACAGGTGCCATCGTATTACTACTCACGTCATTTTCAGCAGCTCTGAGATTGATCTTGTAGTTTGTCAGGTGGTGGACACCCTGCCATTCCTGCCGGCCATTGTTACTCTCCAAATGATCCACAATCATCCTCCTGGAGTCCCCTTTGGCCTCCCTGATGCCTCTCTTCAGGTTAGCTTGGGTGTAGTGGTCCCCGTTGCCGGACCTGAAAGCAATATTCCTTTCCTTCAGCAGCTTCGGACCTTTTGGTGTTGGATAAGCCAGATGTGTCCACTGTGACGTTGTCTATGCAGTGTTTTACGTGACAGTCTGTGAACATTTTCAGGTCCTGATTTTCACAGATATCTCAGTTGGTCCTGCAGCTGCTGAGAGGAGCCCTGTAGCCATATGGTAACAGTCTTTGTGATGGTGGGAGCAGTTTTCTTGAGTGGGATTAAAAAATTAAAAACAGGGACAAATGGTCAGACTGGCCCAGATGTGGCAGAGGTCTGGCCCGGTAGCCCATTTTGGCGTTGGAATAAACTTTGTCCAGAATATTGCCACCCCTAGTGACACACTTGACGTGCTGGTCAAATTTAGGGATTGCTGTTTTTAAATCTGCTATGATATGTACAGCATCAGGGTATATGCTCTGTTTGTTATTGATGTTTGTATGCAAACGTGCGATCACTGAATTAGCATTTGCATCAGTTGGTATGTAAACGACTGTTATTATGACAACGGTGAACTCCCTTGGAAGCTAGATGGGCCTGCATTTGACAATCACGTATTCTATGTCCAGTGAACAGTGACAGTGTATCATCACTGTGTTGGTACACCAGCTGTTGTCCACATACATCCTTTGCTCTTACTGGAGTCTACTGTTCGATCATGGTGCTGTGTGGTGTAGCCGGCTAGCTCAATAGCAGAGTCCAGAATAGACTGATGAATCCAGGACTCGGTGATAAGAAGGATGCATGAATCTTTGACATAGTTTTTCGCTGCTATTTGCAGCTACAACTCATCCAACTTGTTTACGTGGGATCTGGCATTAGCCATGAACAGACTGGGGAGCAGTGGTTTGAGTGGCTGCGGCCTCGCCTTTTCCTTCTCCTTTGACACCGCTTGCACTCCTCCCTGCAGGAATAACAATCCACGGAGAGGCCAGTCTCCTCGCCATTTCCACTGGTATCTTATGTAAGAATACAAATTTGCTGGTTACACTCTCGCAGTAACTTACTCCGATCTTGAGGAGTTCATGTCAGCTGTAGATGTTATTCGCTCAACTGGCTGTACACAAAACTCAAAAATACCAAAATATCCAAACGCCGCACCGACGGTGGGATCCTGGACTGCTGCAACTGTGTTAGCGCCACAGTCAACAGATTCACGAACCGGAATATATTGAAAAAAGTGTTGAAAGAGGATACACTGACTCTTTGTCTATTTATTTTTGTATTCTTACAGGACGAATGTGTTAAATTATCAAATTCTGTCTATAAACATTAAAATGAAACACGTTCCTTCCTTTCAGGATGATAAACAGTTGTTGTTGTTCACTTTCCTGATAGTTTGAGAACCTTTTTTCAGAATGTTGTGTTCATTGCAGACTGTGATACTATAATATGCGTTTAATTCTTAATTACACACAATTAAAAGTTATGTCACCATACATATACAGATTACTTTATCTTACCTTTAAATCCTGAGCTGCTCTTTGACAGCCTCTGTACCAGATCCATTCTGTTCATGTCCCTGAAAAGTTCTGTGGTGACCTCCAAAGACTGTTGCCCACACATCTCCACAATCAGATCTATTATAAATGTCAAATCTGAATATTCTAGTAACTTAAGTGGAATTTGTGGGAGTCCATTTTGAAAACGTTTGAACTGCAGGAAACAGATTAAATGCTCCAGATCCTCTTCACTCAAATCCTCCAGTGTTTCTAAAAGCAGCTCTTTAACAGCTTCTACTGTTGCCTCCTGAAAAATGCAGAACATACATTCATAAATAAAATGTTTCCTCACTGAGAAAATTAAAGACCTATTTTAGACATTTGTATAATATCACAAAAGGCACTGATACATTTGGTAATTATTGGTTATTTTGTTCTTCTAACCTTTGCTACCTCATTAATGTTTATTATGAAGATTAGGGATGGGTATTGTTTAGGTTTTATCCGATACCAAACCGGTACTTTTGAAATGGTGCCGGTGCTTAAACGGTGCTCAAACCGGTGCTTAAAGAATGGAGAACACAAAATTGGTCCAAAAACCTCTCATGTTCAGCTGTTTTTT
>NW_005189836.1:0-5805 GCF_000239375.1 Pundamilia nyererei
CTATATAAATCCAATCCATCCATTCACTTCCGCTTATCCTTTTCAGGGTCGCGGGGGGCGCTGGAGCCTATCCCAGCTGTCATAGGGCGAGAGGCAGGGTACACCCTGGACAGGTCGCCAGTCTGTCGCAGGGCTAACACCATCCATTCCATTATTATTATATGCTTCACCATATTTTCTAGTCTTTGGCTTAGAATGAAGTTGGTTTGGAAACATATTCAGAGATGCTTCATCTCCTGCGTTATGTTTCCGTGCTAGCAGTGTCCAAGCGTTTTGTCCCCCCCTCCTTTTCATACTGCGCCCCTCCCCCCTGCAATGGCTCTGCGCCCCCCCATTGCAGAAGCGCATCATTGATTCCCATTTCTTCAGTTGAATCTACGAAAGGTGCCAAAGACACAACAGTTTGACAAACTTAAAACAGTATTTTTGCACCAGTAAGGCAATTTGTAAAACTGCTATTAGCCAAAAACATTCTGTTTATCTCAGCAAGGTGTGCAGTGGGTATCATGAAAAAACTGAGGAAATTGGAGGAACCGGAAAAAATCCAGCAAATACCTGACATGGGACCTGAGAGATTTATACCAAATTATCTTGTCACAATTGATGGAATTATGGACACAAAAAGTACCAGCAGATTTTGATCCACCATGCAATACCATCTGAAAAACATCTGATTGGAACCAGCTTCATTTTTCAGAATGACAATGATCCCAAACACACTGCAAATGCAGTAAAATCATACCTGGATAGGTATGATTGTTAAAAAAACAAAACAAGAAACCTTGCCGAAACCTTACATGCAGATTCAATTGCGTCAATGTACTAAAACAGTAAGTCTTCCTAAAGTGTACTGAAAGGGAACCAGAGGTGTTTTTAACTTATCTTAATGGTGCTTTTTAGCTAAAGACGCTATGGCAATAACCAAGGCAGTATTTTGTGACTGAAATGTTTTAATTTTTAATGCTGTTACAACGTTATTTGAAATGCTAATAGCCAGAGGATTCTTCGTGTGGCCCTCGAAAAAAAAAAGTATGCCTTGATTTTAAAATCTAAGACTTCCAAACTCCCACTGCTGTGTCTTTCCACTCCATTGTGTTCATGTAAAGTGTGCAGTAAAGCCTTGTAGTCCTAATAACATCCAATTTGAAGCCCTTCACATCCATTACCAACAATACTATTATCCCCCCTCCTCTCTCTCTCTCTCTCTCACACACACACACACACACAGACGCACACACTGCATTAGCCTTGGCGGAGAACAATGTGTAGTGGTGACACTGGTCTAAATGGAGTGCTTCATGGTGTGTCTTTGTCTTTGTATTGGGTGCCTGTGTGAGGGGGGCTTGCTCATTTGGCTCATTTTTGAAGAGATGAAAAAGTTCGGAATAAAAAACGAACACTACATTAAACCACTAAGTCTGCTCCTGCTGTTCAGTCAGGGAGTTACTATGCAAATAATTTTTTCTGCTTATTCACAGGATTTTTGCTACTCAGGATATTTGGCAAACATGTGCACACCACCTATTTCTACATGTGCCAAACCGCTGACTTTGGTAAACCAGCCTCCTCACATCTCTCTGAGCATTTTTTGTTCATCTAAGGCTCATCAATATTTTCCTCACTTGTTCTCAACTGTTTTTTTGTTTGTTTTCTACCAAGGTGGCTACAGCCAAAATCCTAGGTTGTAGCCACCTTGCTCTGTACTGCAGATCAACTTCAAAGCACCCAGGTTATTGTTTCCGTATCTGACTTCCTTCATCCTACCCTCTATAAGAAAACCTGTTTCTATATGTAACTGGAGAAGTAAATTAATAAAAGCTTTTTGGACAGTAAGGGTGTAAACAAATCAAACAAATTTTAATCCCTTATCTTGAGCATAACTTGCTCCAGTGCAGACTATGTGTGCAAGTTACCATGGTGATGCATCACGGTAAAAGTGAACCACTTGATGTCCTAACTGAATCATCAGAGCTGAACGGGTGATGGAGAAACAGGTTTACCTTTTAGGTGACATGAATGAGTTGAAGGGAAGTTATGAAATGTTTCTGAGAGACAAATAACACCAGGATGCTTTTTTACATATCTGACGGCTGGTAACTGTGCAGGGGCGGATCTAGCAAAGTTTTGCCAGGTAGGGCCATTAATGGGGAAAGGGGGGCACAAAGAAATATTTTTCTTTATGTCATTTAATAACTTTGAATAAATAATTATCTGAATCTTACAACAAAAGTGGTAACCTGCTTAAATGTATAGAAATCCATTATTGTATGTAGTAATTAATAAGTCTAATATACACCCTTGTTAGCTATAGTACTTTTTCCTTTGGGAAGGTACCATCTGTGCAGTCTGCAATTCTGTTGAAGATGTTGAATCTATTTAATTAATGTAGAAAAATAATTGATTTCTGTACATTTGTTTTACACTTGCATTAAATTAAAGTTGATTACATCGATGATTAAGGGCGGCGGGATTAATATATTAGGGATTAATATCCCTAATATTTTTGCTGGGAGTTTGCAACCCTATTAGTTAGGTAGGTAAGTACTCTTTAAAATACCAGAAACGGGGGTATGGTGGAGGTTGAAATTTATTATATTGATCAGTGTTGCTGAACTATAAAATGTTTTGGGTGGAGTGCATTTTTTGCATACAGGTATAACAGAATAGCTTCAGTCTCTTGTTTTTTAAAATTTGAGTAAACTTATACAAAATGCAGCAAGATATTAAAAAAACAGTTTTATTGATTACAAAATACGCTATATCAGATACATATTGGTATCGGCAGATATCCACATCCACAGATATCGGTATCGGACATTAAAAAGTGGTATCGTGCCATCTCTAGTAATGATGAGACCATTATATTTATGTCAATATTTTTATGTTTTTAAAGTCTTTTTCCTCATGTGAATGAGTATTGCCTTAATTTTGTAATGTTTGCAAAATGACAATAAAGAAACTTAAATCTTGAATAATTGAATTTGATTGTTTCTAAATGGCAGAAAAGGCTTTTGACACAGTCGTGATAAAATCAGAAACATCTCTGAATACAATTTTTCAAAAAATAATGTTTCCTTTGTAAAGATATTTTTTTGATACTGCAAATTTGTAACTTTTAGGTATGGTGTTATAACAATTAATTTTACACCTAAAGGTGAGACACTTTTTATTAAGAAAATTCCTAATTAAGAACAGTGACACCACCCCCTGCCATGCCCATTCCTGCCCTTTTAAAAATGCTTTTACATATTGCATGAGGGGGGCAAAACTGATACCTCAAATGGGTGCATTAGTGGGATAATCTAATTAATTGCATTAGGAAGCCATTCAGTTTTCAGGAGCAGATGCTTCTGAGTGGCGCTCTGATGAAGAAATATTTGTATGTGTAAAGGGATCAGCAGCGCCATCATTGTTTGAATTACACTCCAGATTTTACCCTCATACATTCAGCTGCACAACTTAATCGATTCATTCATGCATTGCAAAGAATTTTGTGATACTGAATATATCTAATTGCATTCCTGAATGTGGCACATCAAGCAATTAAAGTGAGCTAAATGGACTGAAAATGCACATCAAATGACTTCCAACAAACACTTGAATACACCAACCAGGGGAGTATTTCTTTTTAAATCACTTGTATCTCAGCTGCCGTTATAGCATACTATTTCTTTGTGTAGTGGCACCATGGTCCAAACTGACCAAGCAGGTTAAATAGCTGCAGGGTAGGATGGCTGCTGTGTTTGCTTGGGATTACTCCTCACCCCCTACCCATCCCAGTTGCTTGTCACGTGCTCTATAATGTTGTGCTGTGGACATTTATGTGCTTTCTGTGCAGAGGAGTTTTTTTGTTTTCTGTTCTCATGCTGTCCTCCCACAGGAGCCCAGCATGAGTAGAGGTCTCTTTTTTCACTCTTGGTCTTTCCCATTGTAGTGTGCATTTCAGTGTTTTTCTGTAATACTACCGATCCCCGACCTGTCTCCCCATGTGATGTCTGCGTTGTGTATGTAAGGTCGGGGGGTGGGGGGTGGGGTTCCATTTCACTGCAGGGCAACTTGCATGTGACAAATAAAGTTCTGATTGATTGATTGAGGTTGCTGTTTTTGGTAATGACTAAAATATCTGAAGTGAAGAAGTTCTAGGAATCAGTTTTGATTCCCTGATGACAAATTCAGATGATTTTGGTGACTAGCGTACATGTCCCATTTGAACTTACTGTAATTTACAAGATAAAGTAATACCAATAAAATGAAATACTGCATATTTAAAGTGTAATGTACACTGTGGAGCCCTGCTCTCAAAAACTGAAATACATTTAACACTGTCTGTGAAGCTGGATTTAAGAAATAAGTCTTGAAAGGTAAAGTTTTCAGAGACTGTTACAGCAGTACAGAGCACGACGCCACTGGGTTGGTTGGTTGGTCGCAGATAATAGACTTACATTAAGTTTATGTTAGCTAACCAGTGTCAGAACTTGCTGGAAAATGCGAGTTACTTTTAGTTCAGAACTTAACATTACTGGGTTCATTGCCTTGTTAACTAACTTGTTAGCTAGCATACTTTATGTTAGCTAAGTAGTACAGTAACAAAACCAATTATTCAGTGGAAAATAAGGACACTAAAACTAAGAAGATCACTTTGGTACTGGTACTCGCAGCAATTCGTTTTATGTAAAAGAAAACCACTTCCTTTAGCAGAAAGTTGTTAGCTAGCTTCAATGAAACAGGAAAATATACTTGTCAGCTGCAATGTTATGGTTTGTAAAGTAGTGATGGGAATTCCGGCTCTTTTTATAGAACCGGCTCTTTCGGCTCAGCTCACTAAAAAGAGCCGGCTCTTTCGGCTCCAAACCGGCTCTTCAGGTTGTTTTGTTGCTTTAATTAACTTATTATTAACAATAATATAAAATTATGCACAAAAGGAATGACTAATGTAAAAAGAAGTGGTTTTATTTATATATGTTTATATATAAATATATGCGGTGGCCCCTAGAGACAAAGCACGTACAAACTCTAGACTCTATTTCTAGCTTTAATTGAACTTCCAAAACAGAGCTACCTAGATCACTTAAATTACACAATTTAAATCATATGTGTATTGTTTGTGTATTTATACACAAGCACTCATATATATTCAAATAATAAAAAAAATGTTCATTTACCTGTTACTACCACACACCAAATCCGGTTGTTGGTACTTGCTGGTTTGTGTAGCCACTAGGTAACAAAAGCTCAACACTGCGCCTAGCATCCTGGAGCACTTCTGTTCTGTTTTGTACGTGTTTTGAGTTTTTATGTGCTTCTGAGTTTTTACGTGTTTTTAAGTTTGTACGTGCTTTGGAGTTTGTATGTGCTTCAGAGTTCGGACGTGTTTTGAAGTTTGTATGTGCTTTGTCTGTAGGGGCCACCGTAAATATACTTTTATTTATTCATTCCACATAAAATGTAATAAATAAATCGTATAATACAAAAACCAACTATTCACATTTCAACTTTTAACTATTTAAATTTTCAGCTTTTTCCTTTTAAACAAATTTAAAGTGAAACAACACAAAACACTGCAAACCACAATTAAATATATATTAAAATATGAAAACTAAAAGAAGATGCTTATCAGGGCTTGCAAAATCGCTACCCCGACGTCCCGGGGCTAGCGATTTTTCCAGTCGGGCTACCAAAATCTAACTCAGCCCTGCCCGTTGGGCTGTCATAGGAAGGAAAAATACATGTCAATGCTTTTGCATTCTTTCGGAAATGTAGCTGGGTAATTACAGTGGGGCAAAAAAGTATTTAGTCAGCCACCGA
>NW_005189837.1:0-5805 GCF_000239375.1 Pundamilia nyererei
TCATCGTTTTAGAAAGTCTGTGTTTTCGAGTGTCCACATTGTGACAGGACAGCTCCATTTTGAAATGTATGCGTTTTCGAAACGCTGCGTTTTTCCTTGGGCAAAACGGAGAGAAAACTGTGTTTTCAAACAAAAACGCATTAGTGTGGACGTAGCCTTACAGGACTGAAAGGATGTGATGCTAACAGCTTGGTGTCAGATACCACAGCACACCTTTACAGGTCTAGTGGACCCCTAAAGGGTGCTAGGGTTAAGGCAGCAAAACCCAATATTAGCTAGGTGGCCATAATGTTGTGCCTGATTGGTGTACTTTCATTAATGAGGAGTTACTCATTACTCATTACTCTTAATTGCCCCTTAGGGATAAATAAAGTCTTTCTGAGTTGCACAGATCGTATCTTTGCAACCAGAGAGGAGTCTCCCCTTCTAGCCAACAGAAAGAAATTCAGGTTTAAGGCAGCTGTCCATTAGTTTTACTTACAGTGCTGGAAGTGATGTTCCCCTTATATACAGTATGCACTTGGTATGTATCAGCCAATTTACACCACCTGTACAAATTTCACAGCTAAACTAACCGATGAATAATAAAGAATAAATATGTGTGATATCCACCAGTTTAAGCTCTTTCTTACAGCCTTTTTCTGAGAAAAGATAAAGCCGGCACATAACATATGAGACAATGACCTGCTAATTTAAATAATAATTTTAATTTCTGTTTCTAGTCAGAAATTATTACAGTATCATGCTGGGCTGCACAAAAGTCCAGATTTCCAGCACAGCAATAATTTAAGCTGCAGAGACTCTAAGTGGTCTTTGTAGAGAGAGGAAGGGGAGAAAAACAAATTTAATTAGTGTGAAACATTTCTTACTAAAATGAGCTCAGTTATTATTTAGAATGTCAAGAGTTACAGTAAACAGAAACAAATGGACTTGAGTGTTTTGGGATCAGAATACGTAATTCTTCCAAATTAATCACTAAAAAATAGAACAGAGAAGGACAGCACAGCAATTGTTTTTCCTTTTCTTTTACACTGCTGTTTGATTGATTTTTGCAGTTATGTACCAGCACAAGTTTCCTATCCTTGGGGATATTGTATTGAAAACTGTTACTTCACAGCAACCATATTTTCCAGTGCAGAAAGAGGGGAAAAAAGAGAGGATAATTGCCACGGCAAATAAAGACGTTCGGAGTCTTTTAGATGTTAAATAATTACAACACAAGCACATAAGTTTAAAACTGCACAACAGATTTTATTAAGAATGTATTTTTTAAATGGGTTCAGCGCTAAAAGTCCTTGAAATTCTAGTCTGACAGACACAAAGGTGGCCATTGTTAATTCATTTCTTTTCTTTAAGCCCCAATCTGAATCTGAAGAGCTTGCCTGAGTCGAGTGACTCTGCGTTTTAATAACCTTGTGTAAATGTGTGATTCAGAACCTCAGCCTTATCCGCTCCCAGAGACTAAAATAGGGGCCATCACTCTGCCTGCTTAATACTCACCCCAGCACCTACAGGGACAGTCCAGGAAGTTTGTCACTGCTTGTCAGCTCTTCCATCAAATCCCCTGAGGGCTCTGCAGTCACAAAACTAAAACTATATTTCTTTTCCTTTTTAAACCCTATTGTAAGTCTGTGATGATAAGGGATCATGACAGGTCAGGACGCTTTTTTTATCAACTGTACTTTCTTGTTGAAGAGGGAGGAATATAGATTTAGAAGTGATGCTCCCATGACACTTTGTGATTGATGGAATTAAAGCAAACATCTTATTTATTTATTTATTTATTTACTTTTTTCAACAAGAGTGTTAAAAAAAGAGTATTGACAGTTTGTGAAAAGTATGTAATAAATGTGAAGGTGACATAAACTGCGCTGTTTTCACTGTCTTCACTGTGAGCGCTGTAATATTTTTTCTTTCTCACCTTTTTTGCAAGATTCTAAAAGGGTATGAAGGGTTAGAGTAGTGGACAGAAAAAAGAAAGCAAACATGCAGTCACAAGGGTCCTATTACCTGTATTACATTCTGTCTGTGATTAAGGATGAAATGCAGTTGGAAAAACAAACAAACAAATAAACAAAAAAATTCTGGCCTTCAGCTGAGTGGTTTGTTTATGTGCTTCTGCAGAAAGCGGCTTGATTTACCAATCTCACTGATGCTGGCTGCTCTGTTCGAGTATTTTCCCGCCTCCACGGGTGGTAGGCTGGTATAAACTTTTCATCAGTTCAAATATAATAAACTGTTGATTGCATGGGAGCAACTTAATGCATTTAGACATGTAGGAATGGTGAAGATGTCCTACTCAACTAAAGAAAAATGACTTCAGGGACTTTGAAATTGCCATGAGTATTTCAGATGATCTGTTGGGATTTTCCCCACACAGTTATCTCTGGGATTCGTAGAGAATGGTCTGGAAAAAGAGCAAATATCCAGTGCACAGAGGTCAGAGGAGAAGGACCAGAGTGCTGTAAGACAACAGTAATTTAAACAGACGCTTGTTCCAAAGTGATGCAGAAGAGCATATGTGAGCACACAACATGTTGAACATGCAGATGGGCTGCACGAGCAGAAGTCCACAGCAAGTGTCGCTACTGACAGCTGCTGTGACATTCAGATGGTAGGTTTAGAATTTGGTGTGAACAACATGTAAGCATGGCTTCTTCCTGCCTTATATTAACAGATAAGGGAAGGAAATTTACTCCCTTAAGGTGGTGTCGGAGAGGCGGATGTTGTCCAAGATAAGGACGATGCTGGACAATACCTCCCACCCACTCCATGACGTGCTGGCCAGTCACAGGAGCATGTTCAGTGAGAGACTGAACTTACCCACAATGCACCACTGAACAATAAATATCATATCATACAGCAAATATAAAAAAATTTCAAATTCAGAGCCATTAACGGGAGTAGCAGTATTTGTACTATGCAAACGTCAGTATATGTTTATTTATCCCAAATCAAGCTAAGTTGCAGAATAGATGTATTGCAGGTGTATTGGCCCCTACAAGTGCTGTCATGGTCAACTAAGTTGATGACAGCTTAAAAGCTCTGCTAACAACATGTTTCTTGTTTTCCCCTCTCTCTCTCTCTCTCTCTCTTTGTCACGTTGTTATTAGATTTACTGAAGTTAACCACTTGCTGGGGCGATGTTATTTCATTTACGGCAACAAAACAAGTTTTCTTTAACTTGATTAATGTTATCTTCACTTAACCTGTGTCTTGCCTGCTTTACTCCATGTCTGCAGGGGTGCACATGATATAAATCAGAGATTAGAGAAGAGAGCGGAATTAGCACAAATATAAACTCAATTCAATTCATCCATTCAGTTCATTCACAATGATTAAATGCAGAGTGGTTTATAAACACATAATGAGTGAAAAAAAAAACACTCACTTGCAGCCTAGACCTATTACAGTGTATTTAAGGGAGGATTCAGGGTCATTTGATCCAGCCCTGACTACAAGCTTTATCAAAAAGGAAAATTTTAAAGTTAATCTTAAAAGGAGAGAGGGTGACTGTCTCCCGAATCCAAACTGGGAGCTGGTTCAATTTTTAAATACCTGAGAAACTACAAATTAGCCCACAGTCTAAGAGCAGTGCTTTAATGGGTGATATGCTGCCATTAGTAATTAAGATAGGATGGGATCTGATTATTCAAGACCTTTGATGAGAAGGATTCCGTTCTGGATTTAACAGGAAGCTAATGACAGCAAAACATAGTAGAGACTTTCACAATCAACTAAAATGAAATTAGCTTAAATAAATCAGATAAATAGCATACAGATAATATCTTTGTCATCTATGCATTAGTGATAAATATCAGTAAATGTATATTGTATGTGTTACAGCTTCACTTTAACAGATGCGGCGATAAAACACAAGCTGATACTATGTTGTGTATGCTAACTTATTAGAAAACAAAAGCAAGTCACAGCCATGATTTAAAGCTTTGATATATTTATTTATGTAGAGATAAATTATCTATAGAAATCAAGGCATGCTTTTTTTGTTCCTAAACACAAACAGAATATTTAACATGGTGATATAAGGAGAATTGTCTCACTTTTGGAGCCGTTCTCAGTGGACACTCAAGGAACTGTAGGAGAAAAACTACTTTTTACCTCCACCTAGGAGGTTCTGCTTTTGTCAATGCTTGTGAAATCTTTTGAATGAATTCTGATATAACTTTGTAGGGGTCTAGAGGAGAGTCGTGTAAACAATCCATTAACATTACATTAACTTTTTGTCCTGTTGATATTTCTTTTACTAAACAATGAAATGATACACGAGTACTATATCCACCTAAATAAAAACCATAAAAACAAATCATTCTGAAAATGATGATCAAATACTGGTTTTAATGGGGCAAATAAGCAAAACAAGCACTTTGTAGTTGTTTTTACTGCACTTACTGCACTAAAAAAAACAAAGAAAACAAAATTTAAATGTACAAAATAAAATACTTTTTCCCTTAAACTGTTCCCAGAGCGAGTCACCTTGGCGGAGGTTTGCTTCTTTATTTTCAGTTTCGGGTTGTTACTGCACCACACACAGTATGAGGAAAGAAAGAAACATCTTTGCATGTATTTGGAATTAAACTGCTTGCAGTTGAAAGCAGATGTGTATTCATCACATTATTTAAAATTTAAACAACTGCTTCTTTGTATTTGGGAATCATTATCGTAGCATATGTGGTGTAAACATCATAGCATTTTGCATATTTCATGCAGGAGTCATTCCCTTTTTAATATATGCTAATAGATGCTGGGAATGCACAGAAACACGTATCAGTGAAATCTTGTCAGGCTAACATGCTCTCTATCCGCAGCTAAAACTGCCCTTTGAAACTATCACTCACATTTGCATTCGCACACTAAGGTCATCTCACATTTCTTGGGAAAGGTCATCTGTGTTTTGTTGCTTGCCTCAGATTTACATCTTCTCACATTATCACATATGTCGCTTAGGAAATACTCTTCCAAGCAAAGTGTGGAACACACTAAGGTGTTTGAGCTGAATATGCATGAAGATCACACGTCGTGTTCTGGATGCCTAGGTGTCAATGATTTCCTCCTGACCCATTATCATAAACTGTGATTTATTGCAATAGTAGCACGGCTGCACCACTACATGATTACCCAAAGCAGTGGCATATAATATTCTAACCTGCATAATCAGAATCTCTCCCAAGAAGCAATATTACTTGAGAGGTTCTGACGCTTAGTGTTGTTTCAATTCCTCACTCTACCTGAAGTCTGCAGGGGAAGAAACGCCTGTCAATTTTCATATCGCCTCTTGATTTATTTTGAGCAGTTATTAAAGTTCACCTCCCTCTGAGAATCTCCATAATGATCTCTCTTACATTGGTATATATGAAGCACAAAGACTGCCTGGGCATACCAGCGCGTCTTTTATTAAATCTGTTGAGCTGTGAATTTACTCAAAGGCATGTATGATTAATGAAGGTAAGGATTCAATACAATATTGGAGCCTGTTTCACAACTTTGTTATGGCGTGGCGAGATGTGTAAGGGTGAGCAGACATTTCTCTCATCCTACCAAAATCATCTCAAGGCACACTTGCTGCTTTTGTTTCGAGGTCTCACTGGAACTTTCAACACCAGAACGTTATTAGTGTATCAAAAATTATGCTTCTTGTTCTCAGGCGGTTAAATATGCAAACCTGTGACCCGGCTGCCATTAAGGGGGGATGTGTTGCGATTTCGGCTACAATTTGCATTGCATGCTCTTTTTCATGTGTGCATTCAGCGCCTTGCGTGCTTGAAACAATAAGCAGCTTCAGCATTC
>NW_005189838.1:0-1887 GCF_000239375.1 Pundamilia nyererei
AAGGTCACCAATGAAAGGAAGAGCCCAGGGTCCAGGAGGAAAGTTTTTTGGCACTCTGTTCTTCAGAAAATCTGTCAACAGTAGAGAAACAGTCAAAAATATTAAAATAATTTTGCCATCTATCCACTCCAAGCCGAGAACCTTGTATATCAACTCCATATCTTCTCTTCATCTGTCCCACTACAAGTAAACAGAGGACAAACACAATCAGATAAACAGCACTGACTGTGGTGTCCCACCTCACACTGAACCGTGAACTGTGAACAAAGTGCAAAGTTTAACACACATGTGTCAAAGTCAAGGCCCGCGGCCCACATCTGGGCCGCCGTACATTTAATCAATCAATCAATCAATCAATCAATCAATCAATCAATCAATCAATCAATCAATCAATCAATCAAGGCTTTATTCGTCACATGCAGGTTGCCTTGCAGTGAAATGGGACATCCCCCCCCCCACCATGCACACACAACACAGACATCACATGGGGATACAGGTTGGAGATCGGTAATGTTACAGAAAAACACTGAAATATACACTACAATGAGAAAGTTTAAAAAAAGACCTCTACTCATGCTGGGCTCCCATGGCAGGACAGCATGAGAACAGAAAACAAAACAAGCTCCTCTGCACAAAAAGCACATAAATGTCCACAGCACAACATTATGGAACACGTGACAAGCCACAGGGTTGGGTAGGGGGTGAGGAGTAATCCGATTTGTATCCGGCCGGCGAGATGATTTTATATAGATATACTATTATAGTTATGCATGGCCCGGCGATATGAGGTGCTCCTAATATACAAACTGCAGCCTCCTTGCTGGACGCTAGGCTAACTGGGAACATTCATGTGTCGTGCCAAACTAGGTATCCCCGACAGAATTTGTTTCCCCTCCGTCGGGAGCACACGCTGGACTGCCCAAATCACGGACAAACAGTATCCCACATTGTTGATTTTTAGTTTACAAATGCTTCTTATAATGACTAACTACTCCTGACATTTTTGAGATGTTAGCTCTTTATACAACGAAGTTATAGTGGGATACAAATAATATCAGGCTGATCCTGCCACAATTTGTTCCCCCTGTGTAAATCACTGACAAACAGTATCCCACATTGCTGATTTTTAGTTCACAAACACTACTTATTATGACGCATTACTCCTGAAATTTTGGAGGATTTAGCTCTTTATATAGTAAAGTTATAGGAGAATAAAAATATAAAAATAGTTATCAGCCAAAATGTTAATGGTTTGTTAAAATAATCCCATCTGATACCCCGTGAGCAATAAATATATAATTTTCTGTTGTAACCCTCAAACTGAATGGTAATGTAACGATACTAATTTTTCACTTTTTCACAAAATGAAAACATCAGTACTTCCTGCGTGCTCCCAGCACAGGGGAAACAAATTCTGTCAGGGATACCTACTTTGGCACGACACCTGTGTTGTGCGGTGAAAAAAGTGGACTAGTCAGCAGGATGCGAGTAAAGATGCAGGAGGAGAACTGTACCGGTGAGTTAACAGCATATCACTGATCATACACCAGGAAAGGCTGTGTGGTAAAGTCCTAAAAATCGAGCATGTAATGATCATGTAAATTTTATCTGAGCTAAAAGTTTAAATCACCGTCAATTTCAGTCTTTTATGTGGGAAATAGATTCAGAGTTTGCCGACATTCCTTATCATACTGAGGTCTGTTGGCTGAGTTGGTATAAAAATTCTCAATAGAGTTTTTGAGCTCAGCAAGGAAATCTGTCAGTTCATGGACATGGCATGTGTGATGCTGAACTGCACCTGTGCAGATTCAGATGGAGCTGCAGTGTAATGATACCCTCAAGGGAAAGTAGGGGAGACGGGGGATAGTTGTAACATTTTTGACATTT
>NW_005189838.1:2903-5801 GCF_000239375.1 Pundamilia nyererei
TTACTTTTTTTCGTGTTAAATTGTCTGTGTTTGACAAAATGTGCTGATTTTTCACATGTGATAGCAGAACTGAGTTGGGCATGCACAGGATGAGTCACATCATTTGAAACTTAGCCCTGATTGGAGAAATTGGAAGTGTTACAACTGACCCACGTTACAACTATCCCCAGTCTCCCCTACAACACTGAATGGCCCACACAGTTTATTAGTTCCGTTCCTGAGGCAATGCCCAGCTCCGTCTACATGCGGCTCCAACCTTGTGTATGCTTTCATTTATTTTTTCTGGGGTTTTTGGCTGCATGTTCATATTTCTAACTTGCACAATTTTGACAGGATATATTTTTATGAAGAGCAAAATATTTAAAGTTAAAGTTGTTGTTGTTTTTTAAGTTTATTTAATCTGGAATAATATACCTTTCTGTTTTTATTCATATTTATGTTTAAAAAACATTGTTTTAGTGTGTTCAATAAATGTTTATATTGTTTAGCCTGCAACCTAAAGTGTGCCTTGAGTTTTGGCCCCATGTGCAATTGAGTTTGACACCCCTGCAATAGAACTTAGAAAACATATCAAATGCATAGACTTAGTAAATGCAGATCAATTTTAATTTATTATGGTTTTAATGTGAAAAAAATAACGGGGGGGGGGGGGGGGTGTGTTGAGTTTAAAGTCAGTAATACCCAAAAGGTTGATTCTGTTCTCTGTTCAGCCCATTCATTCAGTGGTGCTAGTTTCAGTCATTGTGCAAATGTACTGTGTATAATGTTGGGGAAACCTGCAGTAAGCGGAGACTTAAGAAATCACTTGAATGAGTGACGAAACGTTTCTCCCATTACGTCCAGATGAACAGAATCAAGCTTTTAGGATTTATTTACCTGAATGATTAGAGTTCTCTTATTTGCAACATTTTAATACAATCAAGGGAATAGTTTATCAGGCAACTACTAAAGTAAAGCAAAGATATCTATTCTAGCATCGCATTACTGAAGTGCCACATCCGACTAATCTCATCAGAATAAGGAAGTTTGCTTTTTACTGTCCACATCCAGAAAGAGTTTCCTCACATAAGCGCTTCAAAATACACGCATGTGCACAAATGCACAGTTTTATGTAACTTACACCATCACTTGTTGATTGTGTAACTAGAGCGTGGTGTTTTAAGTAGAGAGCACAGTCAGTCGGAGAATGTCTGCCCCAGCATTTTTGTCCTGAACTCTCTGGAGACACAGTAAACAATGTGAGACTGTGTGCATGGATTTGCAGGGTGGAGGAGGGTGATTACACATTCCACACAGTTTCTCTTCCTATACACGACTGACCTATGAGAGACCATTGACTAGACAGTCACATCATGATACTTTTAAAATATATATGGGAAAGATGCTTTTTTAAATTCATGCACACTCCTTATAATGGCCCTTCTTTTTGTGGTCACTATGATTAAACAGCACAACATTTTGGTGAAATATTTAATGTATTTGCTCCACTACATTAATCTGACTTTGACACTTTTAGAGGTCCAACTCCTGAGTTGGGAAACCACTAGACAATATAACCTCTGCCTCTGTATCAGGTAGTTAGAAATTCCACCTAAACCAGCAATATTCTTCAGTAAGGTTATTATAGGCCTCATCAAAATTTACCTGTAAAATAAAGAGGAACATTAGAAAATAGAAAAAAAAAAACTAGCATAAAGCAACAGTGAGAGGGTTAAAAAGCAGTTTGAACTTTTATCAGTCAGATTCGCTTCACTATATCGAGTTTCTTGCTTTACAACTGTTTTCCCTCCAGCAGTGGCAAAGCTATGACCAAAAACAATACAACCATAATAGCACAAACACAGCAGAGATTATGGCTGTTACACCTTTTTTATACTGTCAAAGTAGAAAATTGGAAACACTTGGACACTTCACCAGACATTTCAAAGAGTATCAGCAAAATAGTCTTCAATAATTACGCTTAAATTAAGCTAAACAGCTAAAGTAAAATGCCAATTTTAATTTGTGTTTTAGAAAAACGTGCTTAAATTAAAAATAAAAGTTTTTAATACAGAGAAGGTGATTGTGGCCATAAAATGCTAGCATTCTCGTAATGCATGCTAAGTAATTAACTAAGGACACATAACAAGCCATAATCCTTTATTACTAGTTTCTAAATAATAATGATCACAGACATTGGGAGCGCAGTTAACAGAAAAATGGCATGTGTATATGATGCAAGATTTATGGTCCAGCATTTAAAAAACCAGTATAGTTTTATTAATAGGATTCAAACAGGCTCTGTTTGCAGCTTTGTACACACATCTGACAGTCTCACCAATATTTGGAACAACCTGTAATGTGGGCACTTTACAAACGTTTTGGTAGTTTGACTCGTTTTTATGTATGTAGTCCTTTAGTCAGAAGACAGAAAATAAAGAAAAAAAACTTCTTTGTTGTGAGGTGAAATCAAGGTGGTCTCCTGCTCAAGCTAAGTTCTTTAACCAATCAGCATTCAGCTGACATGTAACATCATCAACACCTACCTACTCATTGTTGCCTTTTTGAAGGACTGCATTAGAGTACCTCTTCACAATCGCTGCATTGATTAAATTTCCACAATCACTCCCTCTTCTTTAAACCACAACAGTTCATAAAATACTCACATCCTCTAAGCTAAGCTAAAGTTGGACAGGGATTTAACAGTGTTTGTGTTCCACACGTAACATTTTCCACCCTTAAAAGGCCAAAACGTTCAAGATTAGGCTTAAAACTTTCCTTTTTGCTAAAGCATATAGTTGGGCTGGACCAGGTGACCCTGAATCCTCCTTTAGTTATGCTGCAATAGACGTAGGCTGCCGGGGATTCCCATGATGCATTGAGTTTTTCCTTTCCAGTCACCTTTCTCACTCACTATGT
>NW_005189839.1:0-3036 GCF_000239375.1 Pundamilia nyererei
GTTGTGAAGAGGAAAATTTAGAGGAAAAGTTACATAATAAAATGCCCTTCCTGGGTGGAATTGAAAGCAATATTTAAAATAATGTGCTGAGTTAAGTAAGAAAATAGTTCTAATGATTTGGTTCCACATGTTGCAATATATGTGTCATATTTAGAGTTGTTACTATTTCTATTTGGGCAATTAAAAGAACAATATTTAACAAAAGACGTCAGCTTTGACAACCAGATATATTTCATAACTTTTTGG
The DNA here is from genome assembly GCF_000239375.1 of Pundamilia nyererei. Lineage (NCBI taxonomy): Eukaryota > Metazoa > Chordata > Actinopteri > Cichliformes > Cichlidae > Pundamilia > Pundamilia nyererei. The sequence goes on from NW_005189839.1 coordinate 247, forward strand.
ATATTTGATGATTTCTTTTCTCGTGGAACCAGTTCCCAGTTTGGATTTGGGAGACACACACCCTCCCTACATTTAGGATTAGGCTTAAACCTTTCCGTTTTGATAAAGCATATAGTTAGCGCTGGATCAGGTGATCCTGAATCCTCCCTTAGTTATGCTATGTCTAGGCTGCTGGGAGATTCCCATTATGCATTGAGTATTTCTTCTTCAGTCACCCTTTTCACTCCGTATGTGTTTATACACCTCTCTGCATTGAATTATTCTTCCTCTCTGGCTCTCTTCCACAGCGTGTCTTTGTCCTGTCTTCCTACCCTCACTCCAGACTGTCGCAGCAGATGGTGACACCTTCATGAGCCTGGGTCTGCTGGAAGTTTCTTCCTGTTAATATGGAGTTTTTCTTTCCCACTGTCACCAAAGCGCTTCCTTATATGGGGTAATATGATTATTGGGAGTTTTCTCTGGATTTTTTTGTATTATTGTACCTTACATTATAAAACACCTTGCGGCAACTGTTGTTATGATTTGGCCTTATATAAATAAAATCAAATTGAACTGAATTTAGTTATCGCATCTGACAGTGGACTCCTCTTTGTTCTGCTAGACTTAAGTGTAGCGTTCAATACTATTGTTCATAACAGTACACATATTAAAGGAAGTGCACTACAGTAGTTTGAATCATATGTATCCATGTGTATCTAACAGATTCCAATTTGTGATTGTAAATGATGAGTCTTCTTGACATGCACAACTTAATTACTGAATTCTACCAGGTTCTGTCCTGGGACCAATACTTTTTGCGTAATACTTGCTTCCTTTAGGCAGAATTATTAGAAAACAATTAATACATTTTTATCACTTTGCAGATGACCCTCAGCTTTATTAACCATGAAATCAGAAGACACAAATCAACTAGTTTAACTACAGAAATGTCTTACAGATATTAAGGTCTAGGTAACTTTTAATAAGTCCTAAAAAACCTAGAAACATGGTGTCTAACCAGACACTTATTTTGATGGTATTAACTTGGCTTCCAGTAAAGTGTGGGAAATTTTACCAGGATATGTCCTTCAATGCACATATTAATCAAATATGTAGGACTGCCTTATTGCAATGTGTCTAACAAACAAAAACATTATGTGTAAGAGTGATACTAAAAAATTTGTTCATGTATTTATTACTTCTAGGCTACACTATTGTAATTCATTATTATAGATCACTTTTAAAAATGTCTGAAAAATCCTCAGTTGATCCAGAACGTTGCAGTGAGAGTACAAACAGGAACTATGAAAGACAGAGCATATTTCTCTCATATTAGCTTCTATTCATTGTCTTCAGAATTTAATTTAAAATCCTTTCCTTCATATAGAGTGAGGAGAACTTTCAGTGAAAACATTCCTTTATGATAAAGCTCATAAGTTTGGGCTGAAGCAGATGACTTTGAACAATCGCTTAGCAATGCTGCAATAGGCTACCGGGGGGCTATCTATGATGTTTCTGTTTATTAATAGGAAAAATGAACCACGCTGGCTGACTCTTTTATAGTTTGCCACACACTGAAAACAACATTTAAGAGTACAAAAGCACCAATTATACATAAAAAAGAAGTCAAAACAGATACCTCCATCCATGCTGTACAAACAGCAAAAATCCATGAGACATCTGTCTTCTGCTTTTTCAAAGGAAACACAACAGTAAGCACACCAGATATTCTTAGTTCTATAATTCTAATCCAAATGCAAACAAAATTAAAACATGTATCTTTCGTTGCACACTAAATTCAGTAGCAAGGTTAACTGATGTGCAATCTCATTGCACTTGTCTGACTGGAATTGAATTATCTTAATTGCTCATGTGTAGCATGCCAGACTAAATCTGTCTGTGTCCACCTTCACAAGTGCAACTCAATTAACTTGCAGTAATCCCAATACTGACTAACTACTAGAAGACAAAACCAACCCTAGGCAGTACTGAAATGTTTAAAATCATCCTATATACTTTACAACAAAATAGTTATTTGCAGATAAAATCTCTAATAGCCAGTTAAAAATAATAAATTAATGCTTAGCTTTTTTTTTTTTTTTATTGATATAAGATACAGAAGCTATTTAAGCTTTATTTTATCTATATATATCTCCAACCTGTAATTAAACTATTTGAGAGAAAATCAATCTTTACACATCTTCACACAGCCTGTAACTGGGGTTTTCCTGGTGTGATAGACCCCAGCCTCTATGGATCTTGTGCTCACAACTTGTTCCTGTGGTGCCATGATTAGTGCCTCTGTGCTGTCTTTCAGTCCAGCTTTGTCCAGCCCCTCGTAGAAGTGCCTGATTTCGATGTCAGCCACTTCCTCTATCTGCCAGTTGTTCATACTGTGCAGGGGCCTGTCCTTCCATGATAGTTCCTCCTCTTCCTCCTCTTTCTTTGGTTTCTGCTGCCTGAGGTATTCACTGAGCACATGGTTGGTTTTTGCCATCTTCTTGGTGTACTCGTGGATGCTCGTTGTCTCATCCTGGACTGTGGTACTGACACTCAACAGTCCCCATCCTCCTTCCTTCCGCTTAGCATACAGCCTCAGGGTGCTGAACTTGGTGTCAGAACCATCCATGCAGGGTCAGGAGTTTCCTGGTCTTGATGTCAGTGGCTTCTATATCCTTCTTTGGCCAACTTATTATCCCAGCAAGGTACCCGATGACCGTCAAGGCCTAGGTGTTGATAGCCTGGATCTTGTTCTTACCATTTAGTTGACTCTTCAGGACTTGACTGACCCTCTGCAGGTACTTGGTGGTT
>NW_005189839.1:3883-5800 GCF_000239375.1 Pundamilia nyererei
TTGTTGATATACAAATACAAAACAATAGTATAAAAGTATGTAAATGTTCATCACTGTCACCTTTCTAATCAGAATCTTGATTTCTTGTAACAAATATTTTAAAGTCAATGTCATTTATTGCTTTTGGATCGTCTGAACCTGACTCAGATATTCCGCTCTTAAATTTATCATCGTACTCTTTTTATTCACATTCATCTGTCTGACAAAAACAGATTAATATTTCATCTTAACATGTAATGTCTCCACATCATACTACGTTTCTGGCTTCCGAGAGTCTTACAGCAGGTTAGAATATTACTACAATATTTAAACTGTATTTAAATCTACATGTTGATAAACACCACCTATATTTAATCATTCAAGTTCAGACACATTGGCTCATTTAAAGGGTCTTTTTCATTATTTTTACTCTTTTGTGCAGTAGAGAAGAAAATGGCTCTTTATGGAAGGAACTACATGATCACATATTTAATATATTACATTTCTAATTATTTAATAATTCAAAAAAGCCAGTTTCACAGGAAGGAATTGCAGCTTGATTATGACACTAATATGGAAATGTTGGGAAAATTAGACAGTTCATTTGCTGTTTAGATCAGTACGTTTATGGCTTCTGAGGTCATTATCATGACCTGCAACTTATCATAAATGGTAGTATAAATACAGCCAAATACAACAACTGGGAAAATAAATACTGCAGCAACTGTGCAGTGAATGTTTGACATTTAACATTTCAAATACAAATATGTTGGTTTCTTTGTTTTTATTTTAAAAATGCACATGTGTGTAGATGTGTGTTGTCACTCAGCTTCTACTTACTAATCGTGGATGGAGCAGCCCTGACCGCTATGATAAAAAAAAACTCAGGTTGAGGGTGAACATATAAGAGAGAAATAAAACCTGGCATTACCACACCGTTGATCTTTAAAATGTATAAATCAACCTTAAACAGGTTGAGGTTATCAGGTGAAGTCTTCACTTTGGGACACAGCGCATTACAAAGGCTGTCACAGCAAATACTGCAGCTATTTGCATACAGTATTCAAATGAATTCATCCTCTATACGGTTGCCATTTGCCTGTGGGATTTCCAGGTATTTGCAATGTTGCATTCTCATAGTTTGATCCAATCAGTCTTCTTTACTATCTGACTACACCTCTCAAATCCAAATGACATTTCAATGTCATTACTGTATACCCTGGTGATTGGTGAATCAATGTCACGTTCACTCTTGGCATACAGCTTGATGTCATCCATGTACAGGAGGTGGTGTGACGATTGCTCTGTTCCATAGTCGGTATCCAGCCAGTCTTGTCAATGATCTCACTGAGGGTGTTCAGGCGTATGCAGAAAAGCAGTAGGAACAGTGCATCTCTTTGGTAGATCCCGCACTTGTTGGTGACTTGTGCTTTGGGCTTGAAGTTGGCCTCTACTGTTGTACACCACATCCCTATTGAGTTTCTGATGAAGGCTCTAAGGGGCCTGTTGAGCTTGTATAGATCTAGGCATTACAGGATCCAGCTGTGGGGCATCGCGTCATAGGCCTTCTTATAATCAATCCAGGCAGTGCACATGTTGATAAGCCTAGTGTTGCAGTCTCGGGTGACTGCTCTGTCAACCAGTAGCGGGTGTTTCGCTCCTCTGGTATTCCTGTCTATTCCTTTTTGTGCCCCACTCATGTATTGATCCATGTTCCTATTCATCTTTGCCACTATGATGCCTGACAGGAGCTTCCATGTGGTACTGAGGCAGCTTAACGGCCAGTAGTTGGATGGGACTGGTTTCTCCTGGGGGTCCTTGGGAATCAGGCCTTTGTTTAGCCATTACGAGTGTCATTGACTAGCAGCTGGTTCATTTGTGCAGCCAGACGCACATGGAGTGCAGTCAGCTTCTTCAGCCAGCCAATTTTACACACAC
>NW_005189840.1:0-5799 GCF_000239375.1 Pundamilia nyererei
AAAAACAAACAAACTATGAATGGCTTAAAGACAGTGTACCAGTGTTAAATCTGTACATGGAGTTGCTTGCTCCATCTGCTGTCATCCCTCCAAAGATGTAGATATTTTTGCCCAGCACAACAGCTGAGTGGGCAGCTACTCCTGGTGGAATATCTCCTTTGGCCTGCACTTTCTCCCAATTCACGTTCCCTTTAAAGATAATTTAACAGATATTTTTATATCATCCCAGTGCAATGCAGTGATACTCTGAACAATTATGCTGCATGTGTGTTGACATAGTGAATGAATATAGATCTTTGAATCCACCGCTACAATGATGTGATCACGTGTGGCTGGAGGGTGCCTGCCTTGTGTTTCAGGTTGGGACCAAGTAGAAGACACTGCAACAGATTTACATGAAAATGATGGACAGAGAAAGAAATAATTACTTTCATATAAACATATATATATTTCATATCATTTGTTCAAACTGAAACCAGAAAGGCATAATTTACAGCAGCAAAAAAACAATTTCAGGGGCAATGCAGAGAATACATGCCCCTTGATATTTAAAATGTGTGCTTTTTGTCCCCCTTAATAAAAATATTAAAGAATCATGTATCTTATTTTGAAAACGTAAACTTCTTGAAAGACATTTAAAGCTGTGTTTGGATGTTGGCTGTTTTCATTCTCTGTCAAGATGATCCCACACTGCTTGAATAATGTTGAGGTCCAGGCACTGGGGAAGCCAATCAATGACTGGTTGTGTTCCATTGTTTGTGTGCTTTAAATCCAGGTCTGCTTTTACTGCACTGGGGGTATACTGGGATCACTGTCATGCTGAAAATAAAGCCGTTGCCAATTAGATGCTTTCAACAAGGTGGATCAAAATCTGACTGTACCTTTCTGCGTTCAGAATTCCACCAGTTTAAAAAAAAAGCTTCAACGCCACTGTCTGAAATGCTCCTCGAAAACATAACATAGTCTCCACTGTGTATTACAGGTGACTGTGGATTCTCTCTGTTGTAGCTCTGTCCTGTCCTTCTCTGTACATATCGATGAGGATTTACATCAAAGATTTCATTTTTTCATTAATCACTCCAACAGACCTGTTGCCACTGATTTTCAATCCAGTACCTGTGTTATTTGGTATACCTCAGCCTTTTCTCCCTGCTTCCCTTCTTTAAGAATGGCTTCTTGAGAGCCACCCCTCAACTTAGACCATTTCTGATGAGGCTTCAATAAACAGCAGATGGATCAGTTGAAAAGCTAGATGCATTTCTCAGGTCCTGTGTCAGGTGTTTGCTGGATTTTTTCCTGTTTCTTAAGGTCATGACTTTAAGGCAATATTCACCTGCGGTAGATTTTTAGGCCTGAAATTTTTTTTTTTTTTTGGTCCTCCACTTGTTCATTTTCTTCTGATATTTTATAAACAATCTACAAACCATGCAGACATATGCCAAGTTTTCACCTAATAGCTCTTTGGGAATCATCTTGTCGGTGCAAAAATACAAATTTTGTCTGTCAAACTGTGATATATTTGGCATTTATGGTAGTTGTAGTAGGAACTGAAAAAAATTGGAACAAAAATTGTGTTTCTGCAACAGGCTATTTTGTATTGTATTTGTTGAAATGTTTAGAAAAAATGGTTTAAATGTTTAGCGATAATTTATCAAGTGAAAAAAGTTAGTTTTTGTAAAAACATAATAGTTATTTAGGAACATTGTACATGTATGCCTATTGCTATATATTTAAATGATTATCATTTGTTACATAAAATACTTAAGAAAGTCATAATAAAATGAATCAGTTATACTCAAAAAGTGTCCCACCTCAACATGTTCTTGGCAGTCTGAAAACCTATTATCATTTTAAATATCTCCATGTAGCATTATCCCTCTGACTTTCAGATTAATCTTTTGAACTTGAAAGAGAGGTCAAAGGTTAAATTTGGTATGACATTTAAAATCTTTAGAGTCTAAGTTATAAGGCTTTTGGCAATTTTCCACCAATAGACCAATAGGTCATTAAGTTTACAATGAAGACCTGAGTGTATGCAAGGCCGATTTTAATGTGTTGTTAACATGAACTCACACTACACTCCTACGAAGGTTTATCAGATTTCTATCAAAAGTTTTAAGTGGGAGACTGACAAAAATATAACTGCCTTGGCGGAGGTAATTATACATTTATACATACATTCACTTATTTTTACATACTTGTGGCGTTACATTCACACACTCACACTTCGGCACAAACGGTGACGTCGCCTAAACCTGATATGTGCAAATCAGGTGCAGCCAGCGCGCTAGACGAAACCAATCAGCGCCTTCCACCAAACAGCAGCTCAACCAATAGCGAGCCTCAAAACCGGGAAAGCGTGACGACTTGTTTACGAAGGCTTCTATATATACACGATTTCACAGATGCAATTATGTGAAATAGACAAAATAGACACAGTTTGCTTCACAGTATTGGAACTTTTGGAGGTTATCGTTGCTTATACTGTTTTATTTTGTAAAAAAGACGCTATCAAGACCTCAACTACAAATTGGCGAAGGTAAGACTCGAACCGGCGGCTTCAAACTGGGATTCATGTTGGTGCGTCCAAACGGAGTGAGCTAAACTGACAACAGGGGCAAGTGCGTCACAGATTTATATATGAAGGTTAAAACGTCTATCATCAGCATGATCATTTTTTACATTTACATTTACTTTTTTTTTTTTATCACGAAGTAGTCGGTGTTTAAGAAAAAGGAAAGAATAATATTTAAAAATGCCGAGTGACTTTGAAATATGTTTTATTTGTTGATTATTTTTTAATTACCACTTAGAATAAAATATTTTTTTGTTTTTAAATTGCCACTAAGAATAAAATGTGGTTGTTGTTGTTTTTTAAGAGGAGCTGGCCAAGAAGGTAGTAGGAATTGCAACCAATGTTACATCACAGTTTTGTCAAAATATTTTAAGTTGCCAAAACGGATTGGACTTATTATACTCTAGGTACAATAACGTAGTCAAAAATGTTTATAGTATTTATTATCTAAGACCAACTTCAAATCTGCTATGGTTCTGGAGCTCAGCAAATCACATCAGTACCATTAGCTGCTAGCTTCATGAACTCGGGAGGCTTAGTCCACTTATTGATTTCAAAGCCACGTTGATTTACGTTGTATTTCTTTTCTGCATTTTCCTTGTAGATTGGAGAGCAAACAAACAAAGATGAAGCTGTTGTGGGTTGTGATGCTGGTAGTCGGCACAGTGTTTGCCGCCGACGATGATGATGATAAGAAGGACAACGTGGGGACTGTGGTTGGGATTGATCTGGGGACCACATACTCATGGTAACAAGTCACGTTAAAATCTTTAAATAGTGACATGATACCACTGTGGAATAAAATGGCATTCAGACTAAATTCAAACTGTTTTCTTGCAGTGTCGGAGTGTTCAAGAATGGACGTGTGGAGATTATTGCCAATGACCAGGGAAACCGAATTACCCCCTCCTACGTGGCCTTCACCAGTGAAGGTGAGCGTCTGATCGGTGATGCTGCCAAGAATCAGCTGACCTCTAACCCTGAGAACACCATCTTTGATGCCAAGAGGCTCATTGGTCGCACATGGGGTGACTCGTCTGTGCAGCAGGACATCAAGTACTTCCCCTTCAAGGTGAGCTTGTAAACTGAAAGTAAAACTTGTAGTTGCTTGTTCTTTGGGTCATGTTTGAGTGAAATTGTTGTTAAATTAATATTAATATGTTTTCCTCTGAAGGTTACTGAGAAGAAGAGCAAGCCCCATATCCAGGTTGACATTGGTGGTGGTCAGATGAAGACCTTTGCTCCCGAGGAGGTCTCTGCTATGGTGCTGACTAAGATGAAGGAGACTGCTGAGGCTTACCTGGGCAAGAAGGTACAAAAAGTCAGAGATTGTAAAACAGGGAAAATTTTAATTAAATGGTGTATCATCAAATCTAACTTTATCCTTTTTCCTCAGGTCACACATGCTGTGGTCACTGTCCCCGCCTACTTCAACGATGCCCAGCGCCAGGCCACCAAGGATGCTGGTACCATTGCTGGTCTGAATGTTATGCGAATCATCAATGAGCCGTAAGCATCCAGTCAAAATGAATTTGCAATTTCAAACTCCAAAGAATATCTCTGCACTCCCTTCTAATAAACTCTCATTGTATTCTTTAGAACTGCTGCTGCTATTGCTTATGGCCTGGACAAGAAGGACGGAGAGAAGAACATTCTTGTGTTCGATCTGGGCGGTGGCACCTTTGACGTCTCTCTTCTGACCATTGACAACGGTGTTTTCGAAGTGGTCGCCACCAACGGTGACACTCATCTGGGAGGAGAGGACTTTGACCAGCGTGTCATGGAGCACTTCATCAAGCTGTACAAGAAAAAGACTGGCAAAGATGTGCGCAAAGACAACCGTGCTGTGCAGAAGCTGCGTCGCGAGGTCGAGAAGGCCAAGAGGGCGCTGTCTGCCCAGCACCAAGCCCGCATTGAGATCGAGTCTTTCTTTGAGGGAGAGGACTTCTCTGAGACCCTGACTCGTGCCAAGTTTGAGGAGCTGAACATGGTAAGATATTAATTTGGTTCTGAAAATATTGCATATCAAACATTATGGGAGAAACTGTTGACCGAGCTTTTTTTTAACCTGTGTGTTCTTCAAAACCCAGGACCTGTTCCGTTCCACCATGAAGCCTGTACAGAAGGTGCTGGAAGATTCTGACTTGAAGAAGTCTGACATTGATGAGATTGTCCTGGTTGGAGGCTCCACCCGTATCCCCAAAATCCAGCAGCTGGTGAAAGAGTTTTTCAATGGCAAAGAGCCATCTAGAGGCATTAACCCTGATGAGGCTGTGGCATACGGAGCTGCTGTGCAGGCTGGCGTGCTTTCTGGAGAGGAGGACACTGGTGACTCATCACTTTTAGAGATATTCTTTGAAACAGGGGTGAGCTTTCAAATGTGGTCCTGTTTACTAAACATTTTCCTTCACTTGCAGGTGATGTGGTTCTTCTGGATGTGTGCCCCCTGACCCTTGGTATTGAGACTGTTGGAGGAGTAATGACCAAGCTGATCCCCAGAAACACTGTGGTGCCCACCAAAAAAGCTCAGATCTTTTCTACAGCCTCTGATAACCAGCCTACTGTCACCATCAAAGTCTATGAAGGTAAGAGTTTGGATATTATTCTTTAAATTTCCCAAATAGTGTTTTTATACAAAGACTCCAATGACAAGAAACCGGTGACAGTGAAATAAATAAGTTCCACAAGTCTAATTGTTGGCTTTTTTCTTTTTTTTTTCTCTTAGGTGAGCGTCCTTTGACCAAAGACAACCATCTCCTGGGTACCTTTGACCTGACTGGCATCCCCCCTGCTCCTCGCGGTGTACCGCAGATTGAAGTCACCTTTGAGATTGATGTCAACGGCATTCTGCGTGTCACTGCTGAGGACAAGGGCACAGGCAACAAGAACAAGATCACAATCACAAATGACCAGAACCGGCTAACGCCCGAGGACATCGAGCGCATGGTGAACGACGCAGAACGCTTTGCTGACGAAGATAAGAAGCTGAAGGAGAGGATCGACGCTCGCAATGAGCTGGAGAGCTACGCATACTCCCTGAAGAACCAGATCGGTGACAAGGAGAAGCTTGGTGGCAAGCTGTCAGATGACGATAAGGAGTCCATTGAGAAGGCAGTGGAGGAGAAGATTGAATGGTTGGAATCCCACCAAGATGCTGACCTGGATGAGTTCCAGGCCAAGAAGAAGGAGCTTGAGGAGGTGGTTCAGCCCATTATCACCAAGCT
>NW_005189841.1:0-5796 GCF_000239375.1 Pundamilia nyererei
TTTTTTTTAACAAATATAGTCTGTTTCACTGACCCACAGTAACCGAGAACTATGGTAAGTGTTAGGTTAAAAATAAAAAAGCTATTCTATGCTAAATCCCAGTGTTCGAATGCATGACCGTTATCTGCTGATAACTCCTGAGCGTTGTAATTACTGCCCCGCAGAGACTTGCCTCGAGCTCCACGTCATCCAGGGGCAAAATGTACCTCGGCCGGTACCGCACACTGGCTCCCGGCTCTCGGGTGGATGAAGATCTGTTTGAGAACCAGAAATCGGTGAGTGTGGGTCCTTGCACACTCAGCGGGAAATGGAGGGAAACACTCAACTCTTATTATTCACAATGATATCCCCAGATATCATCAGAAACTGCGTAGCTGCAGTGAGAACAGAGGTCGTGGATGAGTTTGGGAGCTGATTACAGCTAAATCTCTGTGTGGATGTCATTGCAGTTTGACAAACGGGTAAAATCAGCAGGTGTAGCAAAGGATTGTTCATGGAAGAACCAGGAAGGAGAGACTCTTCAAATCATCACCAAAGACCTCATCCGAAATCTGCGGTAGGCCAGCATGAAACGAGCTCATTTGAATAAAACCTGAAGAGAGTCTGTAAAGTGTGTGTGCTGCTCTGTGATAAACCTCTGCCTTATTTCATGTGATTCAGGCTAATCAGATTGCTATTGCTGATGTTAATACAGTATACCAAGTTTTTGAAACATTATACCACATGTCATCATGTCAGGATCCCCCAGAGAGATCCTTCAAGAGAGTCCGTCTTACTTCCACCAGCTGAGTTTAAGAGGCTCAACTCAACATCCTGGCTGCTCCTCAAGGAGGACAGAGAGGCCCTGAGGCAGGCTTACCAGAGGAAGAAAGAAGAGGAACTTGTAGGAAAGCTGACTGCAATTTTATAACAACAACAAAGAAGTCCACTGATTTAATTAGTATTTTTATGTACTTTTTATTCAGAAAGCTGCAGAGGAAAGGAAGCATAGGATCCATGAGGCAGACCTGTCCCGTAAGCAGAACCAGCCACTGACTGAGCTGGAGATTGAAGCCCGGGAACGTGCACAGCGCCTGGTGGAGCGGAGTAATGCTTTAAGGATGGAACAGGAAGATGAGATCAAACAGCTCAACCAGGTAGGAAGAAAGTGCAGATGTGTGGATGACCAACCTTTAAAAAAATATAAACATACCAGTACACAATAATAAACCTGTGTTTGTGTGGTCGTCTCAGCTGATTTTAGGTGCTCAGTGCCAAGCAAACCGTGACTACCAGATCCAGGAGAAGCAGCAGATCCGGATGGAGTTGACAGAGGAGGAAAGGCGTCTGGACAACATGATGGAGGTGGAGCGCCGCAAGGCTCTGGAGACTCTGGACAAGATTGAAGAGCTACGCAGGCAGCAGAGAGTCAAGTAAATGGAGCCCTATCAGAAACACAATCACCCTCTATTCGCGGATTGATTTTTTTGCAATTAACGTCATTCTTCGTCTTCTTCTGTTTGGGAGATCGCAGAAATCCTAATAATGAGCAGTGGAGGTCAACTAGGAGCACTGTCAACACGTGTGTGTGTGTGCTTTATATTTCAGGGGAAGGCAGGAAATTTACGATCAGATCCAGAAACGCCTGGAGAACCGAGAATTGGAGGAAGGCAAGAAAGAGAAAGAGAGTCAGCAGACACGAGAGGACCAGGAGAGAATGAACCTGGAGGATCTCGAGGTGCACGCGGAGGCGGAGGACACATCCACACATGCAGTTAACGTACACCGCGCTCAGTTTCTGCTCTGACCCATGTCTTCCTCCAGGTGCTGGAGAAGAAGAGGATGGAGCAACAGCTTCTGCAGGAGGAGATCAAGCGCATCAACGCAGAGACCATGCGGGCAAAGGAGCGGAGGATAGAGGAGGAGAAGCTGGCTGACATGAGAGTGAAGGAGTATCTCCTAAAAAAGCAGGTCACGGCCCACTGTTCTTTGTGGACGAGCAAGCTACATCATGTGACACACACATTTGATTCTGACGTTGTTTTTAACGTTAGCAATTCATTAAACCTGCAGGAGCAGCAGGCAGAATGCGAAGCAGAGCAAAGACGAATCAAGAAGGAGAAAGAATTGGAGATTGCTCGTTTGAGGGCTCAGCAAGAAAAAGAAAAAGACTACAAGGCTGAGCAGGTCAGGATCTAACAGATGTGCAATATATGAAGATTTGAAACCTGGCAGAAGATTTACAGATGTTCTTAGCTACTTGTGCTTGTGTTTGTCTGGAAGGATGAGCTCCGTGCTCGCAGGAACCAGGACGCTGCAGAGAGAGAGTGGAGGAGAAAAGAGAGGGAGCGGGCTGCAAAGAAAGCGCAGCTGGAGGCGACGCTGAGATCGGCTCACATGGAGCAGGTTCACTACAAAGAGCGCAATCTGTCAGTGGAGGCGAGTCGGGAGAAGGCAGAGTTTGAGAGGCTGCTAAAGTAAGAAAGTCCTTTCGAAACCGATTTTCAAATAATCGTAATACGCTCCGTTAAAAGTGCTCTCTCCACGCAGAGTGCAGCAGGAAGAGATGGTCAAAGAGCAGGTGCAAAACGACAGGCAGCATCACAAAGTGCAGCAGCACGCGCAGGACATCCGCCAGCAGATGAAGGAACGCGAGATCTTAGCCACAGCTAAGCGCAAAGAGACCTTCAAGGAGGCCGAACGGTTGATGGAGGAAACCCGGCAGAGACGTCTGCGCCTCGATGAGCTCAAACAGAAGAAGCTCCAGGAGCTTAAGTAAGCGTGTGTGTGTGGGGGGGGTTCACATAATGCAAAGTGTTTCCTCTTCATTCACCTCGCTGTGTGTTTGTAAACCACTCTGCATTTCTCCTATAGTGGCTCTTTCTCAAATAGTGTGTCTTCTCTTTCCCCTCACCCCCAGCGGGTTGCAGCACAGTTGCCCCTCCCTGAGTCTGGTTCTGCTGGAGGTTTCTTCCTGTTAAAATAAGAGTTTTTCCTCCCAAGTGCTTGATCATAGGGAGCTGTGTGATTGTAGGGTCTTTACCTAATAATGTAGAGCACCTTGAGGCTGTTGTTATGAATTACTGCCATACAAATACATTGAATTGTGCTTGTTAATCCACTACAGGGCTACAGGACTCAGTGAAAAGTACTGCAATCAGGTGGAAAGAAAGGTTCAGACCTTGACGGGCTGATCACCTGACCACTGGATTCAAACGACAACACGTGAGAAGTTCTCATCTGGTCCCGCCATTGTATTTACAGTCTAATTTAACGTGTTTCAATGTGGGTTAAAATGTAAAGGAATGTAACAATAAAGACTAATAGTTTACTAGTATGGAAAACACTGGCATTCATGTATTTGAGCTGTTAACTCTATAAATAGATTCAGCAACCATTAGAATAGCTTCTGGATTTTTCCAAGTCTTCAAATCTCCTAACTTCTGAGGCACACCCAGTTATTCGTCACTATAAGCAGGCCCCAAATATGACAGAACCCTCTCACTTCAGAAAAGAGCCTCAAGGGTTTTCTCTGTAGTTACTGCCTATTTAAACTGATGTAGTCTGTTTTATGTATATTGAAAAAATAATCAACTTTTTTGCCATCACACACAGAGACGGGGTACAATTTTTAGTTTTTATTTAGGCTAGTAGTTCCCTTTCAATTAAGTCATATTCTTCCACTTATCGATGACAGATCCCCTTTATTAATATGCATGACAACAGAAAGGAATTCAACTTATGTCAGGGTTAGGATGACACTTTACACACACAGCTTAAAGCATGTAAGGAAGTTAAGTACATCAAGGTAAGTAACAGGCTCTTATTTCAAACCATTCTTGACAGAGAACTGGATGTATGGAGACTTAGTAAATTTCTTCATCGTAACCATCTAAACACACAACCTACAGGAGTGTTTATGGAGCTAATCAAGCTGTCGTTAAAACACTAAACGTTCCACCAGCCTGTCTTCCTCTGCCTCTTTCTTTGTTCTTGCCACTAAGCATTAACAAAGGAGGTAACAAGACAGGGGAGGGGATGGACGACAGAGAGGTGGGGGTCTCCATCTAAAAGTTTTCAATTCTTCACATCTGTACACGCGAGGAGGAAAAAGAAAAAGAGGGGAAAAAAAAAAAAAAGTAACGGTGACCGAGGGGAACACCACAACACCTGGCATACACGGACCTCAGCACGAAAAGGGTTCAGAGTAAATACATACACGCGGTACGGTTAAGGGCCCTGGGGTTTAGTGGCCGTGGTCCCGTCCTTGCACATACACAGATACAGTCTCACACAAGCACTGTACACAGCACAAGAGGTCACCTTAATACATGGAGCTAATGAGGGAGCGCTAATATCTAGATGGGTGGAGTGAAGAAGCTCAGTACAGGCTGAGAGAGAGGGGGGTTAAAATTCTTATTCAGACCTTTAGGTCACACACACACACACACACTCCCAGTCACACAGTGACATACGTCTGTATGCATTTAAAACTCCATAAAGCTACACGCCTGTGCAGAATATACTATCATTACTTAGTGTTGCTAGCTATAGCCACTGAAATGGCAATATATGTTCAATATTATATGTAACCTTTTTTCCTCAGAATATACAATGATGAAATGCATTATACAGACAAACGAGACAATGTAAGCTGTCCACATGTTCAGTACATCAAAAGTAAGAGCTCTTCTACATTAATTTCTTCATGAGTGCAAAATCCAATGCTCCTCCACCTACTTCAAAGGCTCATTGCTGAGCTTGAGCAAGTCCACTTCTCCATAAACCAATAAAAAATTTTGACATTAACAAAAAAAACCCAAAACAAAACCACACAAAAATATCTTAATAAGTAGTCATAAATATGGAATGTGGAAAAAAACAAACGTGTGGTCCAATTTCTTTCAAACAATACAAATAAAAGTCCTTCGATGCAGTTAAGTGTTTTCTCCTGGAACAGGACGACAGAATAAAAAAATAGTGCCAGAAACGAGAGTGGGCTGTTGCTTGCTTGTGGCCCCTGTTGTGAGTAGAAGACCATGGGAAGCTGGTGAGGAACACAAAGGAGGGAGAACAGATGGAAGGAAGGTGTTGGGTTGAGTTGTGGGTGGGGGAGGATGTGGGTAGTTGGGTGTTCACATGCCGTAACCGAAGGTGGTCTGTGGCGGCTGGCCGTAGTTGGGTGCTGCTGTGTAGCCGTAGCCGTAGGGCTGCTGAGGAGGCACGGGCACGTTGGGCCCTGCTGTGAGCATAAGCTGGGGTGTGCCTGCAAGACAACGCCAAGATGAGAACTTAAAAACACCACAGCTGCGATCAAACTATTAAATCTATTCTCAAAAGGCACTACGGTGATCCAGTTTTGAACATGAGGCCTTTTTTACCGTAAACAATGGGTTGAGACTCTGTAGCCTGCTCTTCCTGTTTCCTCAGAGACTCGGAGGCTTCGAGTTTGTCCACCTGTGGGGGCACACGACGACAGCGGATGTGTCACACTTCAGTTAAAGTGAAGACGACGGGGCTCTTGAAGAGCAAGGGTTTGTAAAAACTGACCTCTGGGTTATTTCACTGGCTGACGGATGGGACCATTCCTGACAGGCGAAGACGATTACAGTCCAGATTTAAATAAAAACAGGCTGCGGGAAGCAGGCCTCGCTAAGGAGCCTAAGAGGAATAACTACAACTACAGAGCTACTGGCTACTCTACCTTATGGACATCCACTTACTGTGAAACGAATTAGGGAGTAAGGAGGGGAGACAAAGACAAACAGCTACTGGGTAATAATGGTCCCACCATCCAGCCACCCAAAAACATCTACT
>NW_005189842.1:0-2250 GCF_000239375.1 Pundamilia nyererei
AATTTCAAGGCATTTTTTATTGACATGGTATAAACTGATTAAACATTTGCCAAAGTGACTCACCTGGTTCCAAAACTTTTAATGCCAAGAAGCACCAACTTCAATGTACTGGAATGTGAAAATTGCCTTGGCCTTGTTATATTCCATTTCTTCAAACTAGAGCATGCTACTGGACTTTCTTGAGGATCTGTTGAAACGACAAAGGTGGTAAGTCTTTATTAACTCAGTCTGCTCCATTGTGTAGTGGCTAACACATTAGCCTCACAGGTGAAAGATACCTTGTTCAACGCCAGGGAGACACAAAAGAATTTGGAAGGGTGTCCAGTGTTTGATTTGGCACGTGCAATTTTGAATTTGGCAAAATGTGTGCCAAATCAAACATGTTTTTTCTATGTGCGCATAGAAAAACAGCAACATGGAAGAAGGAACACAAGAAGCTGGAGAAGTACCAAGGGCTCAGAGAAGAGCTCGAGAAGATATGGAGGGTAAAGGCAGCAGTGGTCCCAGTGGTAATCGAAGCATTCGGTGCAGTGACCTCCAAGCTAGACGAGTGTGTCCAGCAGATCCCAGGAACAACATCTGACATCACTGTATCTATCCAATAAAGGCTAAAAAGCCTTTATTGGATAGATACAGCGTAGATTGACAGGAAAACGGGGAAAGAGTGAAGTGGGAAGACATGCAACAATTCCGCAGATCAGACTTGACCTGGGCCTACTGCTCTCGAGCCATACGGCATATGGTCGCCTGCTCACCCACTAAGCTTAACTGGTGACCAGGGGAATTTTTTATATACCAAGAGTATGTGAAGGTGTGAATGCAGTAACCAGTTGATGTACACCTCAGCAGTAGTGATCCTTGACATACTTAGCTATAAGTTAAACAGTTACAAGAAGCAGTCCCGAACTAGCGAACCCTAACCTTAACCCAGATAGCCTGGGAGTTTAAACAATACTCACTACATACCAAGTGGTCTAAACAGTCCCAAAAATATGGCATTATCTCAATTATGTTTCCTGAAGACCTAAACTTAAGTAATCAATATAAATTGTCTAGTATAGCACAAAACTTTGTGTTAGTAAGTAAAACAGTTACATGTTTACATGTTTCCTTCATCTGGAGATTTAGATGGATGCCATTTAACACAGAATGACTGTACTCCTTGTATGTTGAATAAAGTAAGACAGGGTGTCTGTGTTATTTTCTTTATTCAAAAATGCTCCCCTGGAAAGTCTGTGGAGAGTCCATCCGTTATTCGAACCTTGGATGTAGGAGGAACAATGCGGTTTTTGTCCCGGACCAGCTCTTTATCTTCTCGAGGACATTTGAGGGAGCATAGGAGTTTACCCATTTTTTTTCTTGACTGGGAGATAGCATTTGACCGTGTCCCTCGAAGTTCTCTCTGGGAAGTTCTTGAGGAGTATGGGGTGTCTGGCCTGTTACAAGCCAGGAGATAGCTGTGGAGAGGGAGGTCTGAGCTTCTCTGCTTAGGTGAAACAGGAAGAGCAATTCATTCTTATTACATTACATTATGTGGAGCGATCTGCCTTTAGAGATGAGACAGGTTTCTGTTCTTAAATCACTCCTGAAAACCCATATCTTCACCCTGGCCTTTGACTCCTTGTGAGATGTTGGTTTTTTATTCTAGTTTTATTTCAGATGTTTTAGTTTAATTTATGCTATTTTATCTTATTTTTTAAATATAGGGCTGTTTTAATTCTGATGTATTATGTGTTTTATTTTTTACTGTTTTGTTTTATTCTATTGTTCTTAACTTATTTAAGCTACAGCACTTTTGGCCTGTGCCTTGTATTTTAAAATGCTTTATAAATAAAGATGGATTGGATTGGATTACCTTCCTCTGGAAGTTCAATTGGCAAAACTGTCTGTGCAACAATGTCCATATGAAGTGAAACTAAACTTAGCCCAGAGATTATATCTCCATACCAGGAATGTTTTACCTGTTTTACTAGATCTCAGGATGTAGATTGTTTTGTTAGGATGCTACTGTTTGCACAGACTGATTGCACTTGTCACATGTTGTATTAGACAATACAGTAGAACACAGTGTTATCCGGGTTATTTTCATTGGTCAAATTCTTGAAGACCTAACCTTGACTGCACAAAATAATAGGAATGGCCTGTTTTCACTGAGATGAAACATGACCTTTTCCTGTTGCTTTTTATGATACAATAGTAGTGACAAAATCACTCAGTGTTAAAAATCTGGTACCATTAAATAAATGAAAA
>NW_005189842.1:3385-5792 GCF_000239375.1 Pundamilia nyererei
AGGGGACTGGCCACACCCGAAGCTACACACCTGCCGCTGATCAGGGCTCGTCGGGGGAGCTACTTAGGAGAGGCTTGGAGCTCCCACCGACGCGGGATCATTCCATGTTAGTCTTCTGCTTAGTTAAGTCTGTGAGTGTATGCCTACTGGAATTGAGTGTCTTGACGGCTGCCTCTGTTATTTTCCCCTCAGGAGGAGTGTGGAACATCGGAGGGCAGCAGGCACGGGGTGTGTGTAGACACACGAGAGTGGAGAACACGGAGCACGGACGTTTTGGGAAGACACGACACGGGAGTCACGGGGATTTACTGTTATTGTTTCCATCACTGTAAATAAACGCACTGTTTATACACAGAGCACCGCACCTGGGTCCTCATTCCCCATATCCCCACGGTCTGCCATGCCAAACCATGACAGAATGATCCCGCCAGACATGGACCCAGCGGTCTCTGAGGAGAGGCTCAGGAGGGAGGTAATGGACAAAGTTTACCGTCTATGTGAGTTGTGGTGGGAGAAGCCCTTGGAAGGGTTGCGTCGCGCCGTGGAGAGGCGGCTGCAGGAGACGCTGTTTAAATTCCCCTGGCTGGTGGACTCCCTTAATTCCTGCTCTCAATTCTCCACCTCCACTCTCCTACTCAGGCTGCTCACCAGCCCGGTCAGCTGGTGGATGCACAGCCTGACACGCCGGCCCCGACGTCTACCCGGAAACGACGTTCGAGCCGCCGGCGTTCCTCACCGCAGCCGACTTCATCTCAAGAGCCGGCTGTGGTGAGTAATTCAGACACTTTTTCATTTCTCACCCCATCTGCTTCTTTGCTTTCAGTGGATGGTGACACCACAGACGCTGCTGTAAGCCAGCCACCAGTGCAGCTAGCATCGCCTCAGTCAGAGTTCTCCATACCACTCGCGGCTTCACCATCTGCCGTGGCTGTACCACCATTCTCTCGTCTGCCTGCAGCCACCTTTCTGCCATCTTCTTCACCGCCTGCTACGACGCCACCCGGACCTGCTCAGCCCGAGCCGTCGGAGCCAGCGCCGCCGCCGGGGGAGCTCGGCGAGCCGGAGCAGGAGATCGGCGAGCGGGAGGAGCTCAGCGAGCCTGTGGAGCCCGTGCTGCCACCGGAGGAGCTCTGAGGTCCGGAGGGACCCGCTCACCCAGGTCAGTGTGCCGGAGGGACCTCCACGTCTAGCGCGCCCTCCATGCCGCCCACGTCTAGCGCGCCCTCCACGCCGCCCACGTCAGCGGCCATGTACCACACCTCGCTGTTGGTCGCCGGCCAAAGGAGCAGCGCCGCCGCCGGCGGACCCGGGGCAGGCCGCCGGAGCTGCTGCGTTTCCACCAAGGGGTTGGAGGTAGGCCACCTGAACTGTTTTTCCGCCACTGCCTAACTCACCGCAGGTCCCGCTTGTTTTGCCGACCTGTGGGTCGGCCGCCTGAACTGTGTTTGCTGCCACTGGACTGGGGTTTGACTTTTGAACTGGGTTTTTCTTTTGTTGTTTTATGGTGGCTGTTTAATGGTGAGGTTTTGGTTCTGTGAGTGTATGCCTTGAGTGTCTTGACGGCTGCCTCTGTCATTTTCCCCTCAGGAGTGTGGAACATCGGAGGGCAGCAGGCACGGGGTGTGTGGACACATGAGAGTAGAGAACACGGAGCACGGACTTTTTGGGAAGACACGACACGGGAGTCACGGGAGAGCACGGGGATGTTATTGTTTCCATCACTGTAAATAAACGCACTGTTTATACACAGAGCACCGCACCTGGGTCCTCATTCCCATATCCCTACGGTCTGCCATGCCAAACCGTAACACTCAGAATGTAAAGTTAATGTAGAAGCCCTCAAATAAAGGACATAGTCTAAGATTATTAAATTGTGTGGATTAAAACTCAAACTGAAATTCAACGAGTGGCTTCATGCATTGTTAGGACAAAATTCACAGATTTGCATACATTTTCCTTCATTTTCTTCATCTCACAGAAATCAAAGAACTGGTAGTATACATACAATTCACTTTTCAAGTAGAATCCATTCTTCTTTACTGATTAAAATTGATCAGTCAATATAAAAATATACTTTTGTTTATAATTCAAACCATACAATAATTTGCAAAAAAATATTACATATGATCTATGTCCATTGTTACACAGCTACTGATCTGCACATATTTGTTAAACAGAAAAATCCATAAAATCACCCTGGAGAAATATCAGAATCAGAAAGACATTAAAGGAGGTGACAAGGTCGAAGGAGGATCATGAAGCCCTTCAGATATTGGAGGCCAGAACAAGGCGCGTGGATGTTAAGGGAGTGCTCCGGTATGCCACACCCTTATTGAGGAGGAAGGATGCACCACTTTTTCAGGCCACCCAAGAGGCGACACTGCCCAGCCTGAGGAGTATGGAGAGA
>NW_005189843.1:0-5789 GCF_000239375.1 Pundamilia nyererei
CGAACCCAACGTATTAGCCAGAGGTCCCTTTACTACGGTTCGGAGCCGCGGACCTTCAGTAATAGTAATAAATCACACAGCAATAGTACATTCACGTAGTTGTAAACAGCATGATAATATATTAAGTAATCCAAAGTATTCAGAATACTCTGATTGAGTAACGTAACGGAATACGTTACAGAATACATTTCGGGGCATGTATTCTGTATTCTGTAATGGAATACATTTTAAAAGTAACCTTCCCAACACTGTTTATAGTAAATCCCAAAAAGTTGATTCTGTTCATCTGGATGTCACATTTTCAGTGGGAGAAACATTTCATTGTGTGTGCTCAGCCCGTGTGAGGTTTATGTGTGTATAGATGTGTGTATTACTTTGTGTGCCTCCGACTGAGTGTGAAAGAAACTCATCCCAACACCTTCCTACCAAGTCCAAGGTGTTCTGGTTGTGGTGTTTAGAGCTGCCTACCAGTGGGTTCAGGATCGAAGCCAAAAACTTTGATCTTTCAGTTTCAGTACTGAGTAAAAAAATGTGTGGTTTATTTTAATCAATGGGTTTGAAAAGCAAGTGCTGAAATTTCTTTGAGTTTCTCTGTAAGCACTCATTTAAATCCTGCTGTTAAAGGTATTTTACTATTTATTTGAATTTTTCTAAACATCTGCTAGTGCAAACTCACCTGCAGCTAGAGTATCATTGAGAGAGTGAAGAGCTGGTCCAGTTTCAGTGACCTAGAAGAAAACCACATTGTTCTTCCTCTATCCAAAGTACAACTAATGGATGGACTCTCCCTTCCAGCACCCTGGCACAGACTTTCCCAGGGAGGGTGAGGAGTGTGATCCTCCTACAGCTGGAACACACCCTCAGGTCCCCCTTCTTCACCTCCTAAGACCCGAACAACAAATTACCAGATTTCTTTTTACCTGATTTTTGTTTCTAAGAAAATGAGAGCCACATATGAGGATATTTGTTTAAAATTTCAATAGAACAGTAACAGTATAATGTCCTCGTAAGTGGATATCAGGGGTATGTAGAGCAAGATTTAGTATTTTGGTCTAAATAACCCAAAATGTGATTTCCAAATATGTGGATGCCAGGTCCTAGGAGGTTAACCATCTTAAAGCCAACCAAACTCTGCTTCTTGGAGTGGAGTCCTGCTGACTCCAACTGCACACAAGGCCCATGACAGAATCCCAACAAGACAGTTTTTTTTTCCATGGCTTCTCTGAACTCCTCCCACATCCTAGTTTTTCCTTCAGCTACCACCCAAGCCACGTTCTGCTTAGCCTGTTGGTACTCATCAGCTGCCTCCTACGTCCCACAGGGAAACAGAGCCCGATAGGACTCTTTCTTCTGCCTGATGTCTCAGTCAGAATGCTGTAGGTGATGGGAGTTGAAGATCTTAGAGACCAGGACTTCTGCCAGGCATTCCCAGAGAAACCTTGCTATATATTTAGGTGCGCCAGGTCTCCAATGCATACAGCGTCCAAGACATTCGGCTTCAGATTGATCATCAATCACATGCATACACATGCTTACAAGTGCACACACATACACACATAGTGCCTTGTCTTTTGTAACCATAGGGGGGTTTTACAATGGGAGGTGCTTGTGTGTACTGTAACTGTTTTCAATAAAAGGCGGTAAGTTGAGTCGAGGTCATCTGTGGTTGGATTCAGTGCTTTCCTGAGACACCAGGCGGGCCTCCCTTGGTAGCAAGTAAAAGATGTTCGTCTTGTTTGTCGTTAATGACAATAAGTTTCTTAACCAGCGGGGCCTGTGGAAGCGCAGACCCAACATCTGTAGTGTCTGTTTGTCTATTCTGGCAAGTACATTGAAAGTAAAGCAAAAGATGGAGTACTTGTATATGTATACACATAAAGGGCCAACAAATGTGCCTGTGTGAACATTCACATTAAATAAATATTGTACCTGGAACTGCTTATATCCCTCATACACGCTCCTACAGGCTTTGGGGGTTTCCGATGATGCACTAAACAAATTTTTTTCATGCCCATATTTCACTCCCTGTATGTTCATACACCACTAGTTCATGTCCTGAACTTTGTCTTCTTTCTGCTGCAGTTTGTTATTTGTCCTGTTTGTTATGTGTGGTCTCTCTGATCTTCTTCCTCTACCCCCTCACCACTCAAAAGATGGCTACACCTCCTTGATCCTGTTTCTATTGGAAGTATCTTCTTTTAAAATGAATGAGATTACCTGATCAGTGTGGTTCTCTCTTTGGTATTTTAGAGTTATTTTCATTGTAAAGCACTCGGATATACTTTTGTCGGGATCTGACACTACATAAATCAAACTGATATGAATTAACTGCAGCACATAACTTCTGCCTGTCTGTACAACTTGTTTCTCCTTTCTTCAGTCTACGAGCTTCAGACAGTGGAGGTGACACCGGGGGTGAAGCGTGTTCTGCTTCCCTTCAAAACCACAGCTGACCTGCCTGAGGACGTCAGAGTGGAGTGGAGACGTTCAGACCTTGAAGATGTGAAGGTCCTTGTTTATGAGAACAGCCAAAAAAAGCATGAAGAGCAACACCAGGACTATCAAGGCCGCACTGAGATGAATGAAGAGCTACTGAGAACCGGAGACCTCAGTCTGACCCTGAAAGACCTCCGACCTACTGACAGTGGAGTCTACACCTGCACCGTCTACAAAAATGATGGAGCCATCCTGAAACAGAAAGTAGTGATACTCACTATCAGAGGTCAGTAAACTCATCTGAGGTCAGTAAATGTATAACTTGTGTCTGTATTTACAGCTCATGTTGTATTTTATCAGACTACCAGGTGGAAATAGTCGAAGTAACAAAGGGGAAGAAGTCTGTGCTGCTGCCCTTTAAAACCACTCTTGATCTACCCGATGATGTCACAATCGAGTGGAGACGTGGTGATTCCAGAGACACGGTCCACACCTATCAGGATGGCCAAAACCTGCTAGAAGAACAGGGGCAGGATTATAGAGGTCGCACAGAGATGAATAAAGAGCCACTGAGGACTGGAGACCTCAGTCTGACCCTGAAAGACCCCCAAAACACCCACAGTGGTTTCTACATGTGCACAGTCTCCCAGGGTGAAGACATCCTGAGACAGAAAATTGTGACGCTTACTGTCAGAGGTCAGTGAATGCAGCTTCCTCCACCCACTGCTCTTTTAGTTGAGGAACTGCTGTGAAAACATCAAGTGTCCATTTTTGTTGAGTGTCAGATGCCAAATAGATTCACTTAATACACTCATTCTGAAACAATATTTAAATGTTAACTATTAGTGTAATTTCATGGTTCTGCTTTGTCTTGAAATGAGGAAAGGTTCCCATAGTTTTCTTTGATATCACTGAGTAATGGTTGCAGTCCTGATTCCGATGTCTCAAATATTCTTGATAACTCGCACCAGAGATTGAAGACAAGTTAAATGAGACTCTGAATCAATGTTGTCTGTTTCCTCTGCAGGAAAACATGGTGCAAGCTTTACAGAGCAGTTTCAAGGCTTCAGAAATAAGAGAAAACCCATGACTGATGGACCTTCTTCCACTGCGTAAAGTCCTCTTCCTCTTCTTGTTGTTGTTTGTTGTAAAGTTGGTGTGAAATGTAAAGACTGGAGCTGGACCATTTATAATGAATCTTTAACTGAGCGCACATCCTGCAGGTTTAAATCCAATATTTGCTAAAACCTCAGCTCACATCAGAACCTGAATCATTCATCCTTCTTTCAGTCTTCTTTACTGATCAAGTTTGTTTTATTTATATTAAATATCTAAGTGTAATCATGTGACTCATTATTTGGATCTTGATGTCAAACTGGAAATAACAATGTTACATATGTTGGTCTTTTGCTTGCTTCTTCCTGATTGTCTGTTCTGTCTTCTCTGGACCAGGATTCATGAATCTATTCCACTCACTACTAAAGAAGCAAGTTAAATGGAGGAGAAGAGCTGGCAGGTAGGTCATTGTGCACAGCCGTCCTTCTCACAAATGTTTGATTCAAATTACATGCAGATCTGTGTTTGATCCAGTGTGTATCTCTGACTGACTGTTCTCTCTCACCTTTGGAAAAGGACCATCTTTCGGATTACCTTTGTATTTGGGCCACTTAGTTTTCCCTGTATACTCCTCTTTGGTTCCACTTTTAGAAAACATAATCTCGGATGGACACCTGCTCATTCTCTGCAGCTGGATCCTTCACTTCCTGTCTGACAGACGCCAAGTGGTCAGACTGGGCAGCATCACCTCATCCCCCATCACACTGAACACTGGTGCTCCACAGGGGTGTGTACTGAGCCCTCTCCTGTACTCACTCTACACCTACGACTGCACGGCCACTAACAACTCCAACATCATTGTGAAGTATGTGGACAACACCACAGTGGTGGGTCTTATCACCAACGGTGATGAAATGACTTACAGGGAGGAGGTCACTGTTGCCGAGACAACCATCTTACCCTCAACATCGCAAAGACAAAGGAGTTGATAGTGGACTTCTGGAGGTGCAGAGAAGCACACACCCCCATCACCATCAACGAAGCTGCTGTGGAGAGAGTGAGCAGCTTCCGTTTCCTGGGTGTACATCTGGAAGACGATCTCACATAGTCAGTACACACAAACAAAACAGTCTCCTTCTTTCTCAGGAGACTGAAAAGATTTGGCGTAAGCCCCCATATCCTCAGGACCTTACCGCTGTGCCACTGAGAGCATCCTCACTGGATGCATCACCACCTGGTATGACAACAGCACTGCTTACAACTGCAAAGCTCACCAAAGAGTAGTGCGGTGTGCTGAACGGATAATTGGAGGTGAGCTTCCCTCCCTCCAGGACATCTACAGGTCGACATTCGTGTAATTGTCGATTTCGACACTATGCATATTCAGTAATGCAAATACACTCTTATATTTGTACATGTATTTATCCATTCTTATATTTTGCTTTGTTCTTATGTTTTTGTATTTTGCACACCTGTTGCTTGTGAAGCTTGCACACAAGAATTTCACTCTCATGTGCTGTTCCAGTGTACCAGTAATGGGATGTGACAATAAAAGTGATTTGATTTGATTAGACGTTTAAAGACGGTCTGTCTTTCGAGCTTTGAGAGTTCCCAGTGCATACATCTGACACGTTTTCTTTGGATTTTCTTTATTGATTGTCTGGGTCAGCTGCTACAACTACTCAGGTTCATGAGCATGTGGATGCCGAGGGTCCGGGCTGATGCAAAAATGTTTATGTACCCCCTCTGCTGAGTTCTCCTGATACAATTTACTTTCTCTAGTAAAATTAGGTCTGAGACTTCATTAATGATAAAGTTAAAGCTCTGATAGATTGTTGCAGTAGCGACCCAAGCTCATTAAGCAGACCAACTTGTGTTATTACCGACCTAATAGCCTGTTGTCTTACTGACCATGAAAGCAACCCTGGGTAAGATACTGATCCTGAGATATTGTTTTGGTCTCAAGTGGTCTCGATGACCGACCTCGTCAGGTATCCTTCATGTCCCTTTTGGAGCTAAAAAGAGGTCAGGCTAGCTTTCCTGCTTGTCAATGCAAATGAACATGTGTAGACCTTCAGTGTGCTCACAGACATGTTCCAGTGTGAGGGGAGTTCATTGATCAAGTCTGCACCTGGAGGAAAAGTGTCTCCTCTTTATTACACTGTGACTTGTAAGAGACATATTTTTACATTCTTATATCTGTTGTTGTCTCCATCCATCCATTCGCTTCCGCTTCTCCTTTTCAGGGTCGCGGGGGGCGCTGGAGCCTATCCCAGCTGTCATAGGGCGAGAGGCGG
>NW_005189844.1:0-5775 GCF_000239375.1 Pundamilia nyererei
ATGTTTGGAGTCATGTATGATTTCCGTTCCACTTCTCACGTGTGCACCACTTTGTGTTGGTCTTTCATGTGGAATTCCAATAAAACTGATTCATGTTTGTGGCTGTAATGTGACAAAATGTGGAAAAGTTCAAGGGGGCTGAATACTTTTGCAAGCCACTACATATATATATTTAAATTCAAGTCCATAACTGCTCAGGGACCCTGGGTGGCTCAGACCCAGGGATTAATCAAATATTATGATTTTATTTTCCGTGTATGGTTGCAAAGGCATGAGAAATAAGCAAACTCACATGGAAAACATTTCACCTGTTTCCTGTTTTCCTGCCAAATAATGAAAGAATGCTTGGTGGCTCAAGGCTTGTGCACAGTACTTTATAAGTGTGTAGCTTCTTACACAGCTGAGCAAAGTTTCAACCCAGTTTCAAAGTAAACAGAAATCATCACAAATATGCAGCAGCTTGGGTTCATGGACAGGAGCTGTCATGGTTTTTTCTGACAGCCAATACGACTTTGTAAGCAACAGAATTATGTTTTGTGTCAGCAGCACTGTGCTTTGTAGGTGTTATGAAGATGTTATGGACATCTTCAACTTCAAGGTGAGAATTGAGCCCTTTGAGGGCAGCTGATATTTTATCAGCACGACATTCAAAGGAACAAACTCCCAAACACAAGCAGTGCAGCCCACCGAGGAGAGCCCTGCACTGAAAAACCAAACAGCCATTATAGAAACACACGGCATAGAAGAGTCACACCGACGGGGCGATACTCAGCTGCACCTAAAGGTTACCGCTAACTCTTTTGAGAATGCCAATGTTCACATTTGGACCAAGAACGCAGACTGTTGGAAAGAGGAGTAAAGGAAGCCATCATTGAGTGGATGGCTTACAACACCAACTGTCAGCCACCTACAATGCAGCCCTCCCCAATCATAGGTCGTATGATAACGTGAGGTCTCACAGTGGTTTCACCCAAAACCTCTAGTGGGAACGACCACCACCTTTACTTCACGCCTCACATCACAAGGGACATGATGAATAGTGGGCCAATGACCCAAAACAAGAATTTAAATATGGGACACCGTTTGTTTTAGGGCTGAACTAAAGTTCATTTGCAATTCAGGAAAAACTGTATTAAAAATCATGATTGTATTAGATTCTTGTTGATGCCATGCCTCCATTAATGTCCACGTTTCCACAGACACAGGTGAGCTGTGCCACCCTACAAAGGGAAAATGAACACTGTGGCTGTAGCAAAGGTGGTGGAGCAGGCCACCTACTAATTGGAAGGTTGGTGCCTTGATCCCTGTAGGACACTAACTCCAAGAGTATGGATGTGTGTGAATGTCAGATAGGAAGCACTTACAGAGGAAGAGCTTTTACGAGGCACGTAAACACTTCGCTACATAACAACCATGTACTATTTAACTGTGTTTGATTATGATTTCTTTGATGAAAGAAGGCAGTCATAGGTGTCCAACTTCCATGCAAACAATATGGTGCTGTGTTTCTGTGCAACATCCATTGTTCATATACAGTCTATGAGTCATTCCAATATTACAGAAGCGAGCAGCATTATTACCAAGCATATCTTCTATAAGACGAGCTGTATTGTCTGGCTGAATTGCTGCTATGCTCTGTATGTCTCCTCTTCTATAGTATCACAGCCTTGCTGAGTAAAGTGCTGCCTGTGGCTGCTGTTGATTGGCACACTCTCTCCTCCCCACAGTTATCTGATCTCACAGGCCAGGTTCCTGCCGACAGCCAGTCAGCAGCAGCGGCAAAAACCCAACCACTTTGTCATCCAAGACGCCTCTCTCAAGTTCTTCATCTTAATCACATCTTGTAGCTGGCATTTTGTTTCTGATAGGGCTTTAACAGTTCCACACACATTCGTTGGTATTTAGTGCACGAGTGTAGCGCAGCACAAAGATCGGGCTTTTGGTCAATAACATCTAGAAGAAATATACTTCAGCATACGCTGATGAGAAAATTGGATCATTAAGTGCATTTATGCAAATGAATCTGCTTTGTTTGAGTAATAGCAGGCAGGGATCTGTAGCAGCATAATCAGGCATGTAAGGTCATGAGAAATGATAGAGCAGCAATTCTCTCTCTCTGCTTCTATAAGAGTTTCTCTGCACAACTAGAGGATGGAGTGTGCCACCTGGCTCATCTATCACAGCTGGAACTGCTGAGACGGTGAGTGCTGCCAATAAACAATCCTCACAAAAATGGAGCACATAGAAAATCCACTTACAGGCACAGAGAGGGCCTCTGTGGATCCCATAACACCCCGTGTACCGCTATGAATACCCTGCAGTCATTCACAGGACCAGTAATGCATCAAGTGTTTTAAAGTCTATCAAATATTAGATGCATATAGTTTTAGGAATATATGAACACATATTTTAGGCTGGTGTTAGGCTGCATGTGGCTTGGACTGGGTTCCTTTGTCTTATTAACCCCGTTAAAAACCTTCCGCCTTAAAAACCACAAACTCAGTAATAGTTTGACAACTTCAAGTGCAGCATGAACAACCTGGGGCTTTATGGGCACTTGGCAGAAATTTAGCATGTAGTAAACTTCTTTGTCCCCATTTCCAGTCCAGATTGAGATATAAAGAACTTCACTGAAACCTTTCTATACGTCTTACCTGTAACACAAAAATACAAATTTTATGAGAATAAATTGGCCGACGGTGATATTACCGAAACATTTTTCCTGGTTTTGGACTTACCTCCGTTCTATGCATCTTTGCAACTGAGTAATTAAAGCAGTCTGAGGTTTTGGCTTATACAATGTTTCTTTTTCAACATTTAACTTGTTGTTTGCTATCTACAGAGTTTAATGACTGGCTGTTTTACTATAGACATACTTGCCCAGCTTAATTTAGCCTCAATGCCCTGTAGGTGCCACTTGTGATCTAAAGCGTGTCTGGGGTGACTTTCTCTTCACTGTTATCATCACCATCTTGTAGCCCTAGTTACGGTTTCTTATTAAGAAGAACATCCAGAGTAACCATTATCTTAATTCAACTAACTCTGTTATTCAACTAAATAAATCACTGTAGTATCCAGTTTTCTACTTCAACTTGAAGGGCTGTGAATGTTCACAAAAAAACAAATCCTAGATGTAACACTTTAGCCCCCCGGGCTCTCACGTTACAAAGAATTCAAAGTAAATAAATAAAAATACAACAATCTGCTACACACACACACCAAACCTCAGTAAAAACAGTTAGTAAAACATTTAATACACATAAAATTGCCGTGGACGGTTTATATAAAACAACCGTGGTCTCTAGCCATTTTAAAAACTGTAAAATATGGCCGCTTCACTCGTCCCTAAGGACCCCAAAGCGCTTTACATATCCAGTCATCCACCCATTCACACACACATTCACACACTGGTGATGGCAGCTACATTGTAGCCACAGGCACCCTGGGGCGCACTGACAGAGGCGAGGCTGCCGGACACTGGCGCCACCGGGCCCTCTGACCACCACCAGCAGGCAACGGGTGAAGTGTCTCGCCCAAGGACACAACGACCGAGACTGACGGAGCCGGGGCTCGAACCGGCAACCTTCCGATTACAAGACGAACTCCCAACTCTTGAGCCACGAACCCTTTTTCTACTAAAGCTGTTAGCTTAGCGGCTAATGGACTTTCCGTCTACCTCTGATATTTTTCCTCTAACCACTTTTTTCAGCTTTCCTTACTCACCACTGAGCTGTTTGGATTTCTGTGTCGCGTCCAACTCCCAGCAGTTTGGCTTCGGTAACGCCAGTTTGCCGAACACATGGAGCTATATGGACATGAACGCACTGGCAAATGCAGAAAGTCATGTGATCAAGGTCAACAGCAAGCTTTATTTAAACCAGAATGGCATGACTACATTATTTACATCATACAAAAATGAGTTTCCACTGCTCTTTTTTCTAGCTGGGCTACATCTCCATCACCACATGTAAACTGGAGGGCTTCTCATGATGATGATGTCACAATTGGACCATTTCTGACACTTTCCTGCATCAAATGGGGAAAGCCCTAAGGCTGCGATGTAAGCCACTGCATGATGAATCCTTTACAGTAGCAAGCAAGCACTGCTCCTCATTTTATTCCTGTAATGTTTTCATTTGAGGGCATTTTGTACAATATGGACAGTGCATCAGAGAAATCATCAAATGTTTAAAGGACTGCGACTCAGTCCTTTAACAAGTATCAAAGCTGCTGCTGCAAATCAATGTTTTTAAATTATTGATGACCTCGTTAATCGATTTTACAAGAGAGTGTCAGGAGTGTGTCCAGTTACATCTGACATTAAGATACTTCCCAGCTGAAGGACCTAGGTTATATTTCCTTCCTTACTTTACCCGTCAGTTCATTACTACAACAGTCATGTTTTCTAAGGAAACGTTTTTGCATGAAATGTATTAATTGTAATCATATGATGTAAGGTTTTATTTGAAATAACTGCTAGTGATTATCATTTATATCAAAAGCTGAATCTAGATCACAGGAACATACTGCAGCATCAACCGCAGGTGATATGAATACACCTGGAAAAATTAAAATGTATTAAAGTTTATTTTAAAAAACTGTTGTTAGCTCCACAAGTGTCACGGTCCTGGATCTTTGACTCCGAGTTTTGTTGTTTGGCTCTTTGGTTCTGTTTGTTTTGTTTATTGTATTTTCAGCTACATGTTTCAGTTCTCTTTGTGTTTCCTTCTTTCAGCACATTCCTTGTATTCTCCGTGTTTAGTTAATTCTCCATATTATTTTGTTAGTAGTGTGTTCTTGTGCCATGTCCTTTGGTTTGTCACGTGCCATCATCAGATTTAGCCATGCTGTGTGTAGTTTCTCGTCTCCTGTGTTCCTTGTCAGGTGTCTCATTTCTGTAGTTATTGTTCCCTGGCTTCTGTCTTCAAGCTACCAGTGCTTCCCTTGTATTTCAATGTTATGTCATATACTTTGTTATTTTTACTGCTGCCTGGTTAATTTCATGTTTGGTACACTCTCACTTGATCCCTGCCTGCTTTGAGTTTGCAGTTAGGGTTCACATTCTCCAGCAAAC
Organism: Pundamilia nyererei; assembly: GCF_000239375.1. NCBI lineage: Eukaryota > Metazoa > Chordata > Actinopteri > Cichliformes > Cichlidae > Pundamilia > Pundamilia nyererei. The sequence goes on from NW_005189844.1 coordinate 5,075, forward strand.
CTAATAAAAAGCTTGTAATGAATTATAATTATGGAACTCCAGGTAGTGTTTAGTCATGGGCTCAGTGTTTAGTCATGTGGGTATGGCATATTAAAGATCTTCTCACCTATCAACAAATATGACAAATTACGTTTTCCAATTAGTAACACAATTTAATTTCAGCTGCTTTGAAGAAGAAAAGTCAACAAATATACTGGGCTTTGCTGCATTTGTGCGATGATTCACTTCTCATAGATGAAAACTTGCCATTGGTGGAACACCACAAGTGAAAGCCTCTTTTTGATGGGACCACTTCAATAACTGTAATTAGCTTCCTGATGAAGACTCGCATGGAGAATAAAAGAAACAGATTTATTTTTCTAATTGTTTTCATGAGTCAAACATGAGCGTGAATGAGAGCCTAAATGTGTCCCTCCACATCAAACACAAGTGCACCTTTAAAAAACTGCTGAACTGATGGGCAGTGCTGGGTGTAATATATGCTAAACTTTGCTCTAATGCAGTAATAAAAGATGTGTCTCTACTAAATGAAGCAACAGCAGTATGGATATTGATTAAATACTTGTATTTAGTTCTTCAATTAGATCCATGACGGGTGGATAGAAAAACAATGATCCAAGGTGCTATACTCATACAGCCGATGCTCACATACAATCCGGTTGTTCAGTCTGACGTCACTAGCCGTGTCTGGGCCTAAACTC
>NW_005189845.1:0-1016 GCF_000239375.1 Pundamilia nyererei
GTGGGGGAACTTGCACAATCGGTGGCTGACTAAATACTTTTTTGCCCCACTGTAACTTTAATGCACATAAAAAACAGCTGCTTGTTTAAGTGAAAATACATTGATGGTTTTTTTTTGCACTAATAAAATTGTGGAGTTGTAAAGTATTTAGTCTAGTGTCAATTATATCGTCAGTTATATCGTTATCGCAAATTTTCAAATGTACATCGTGACGAATATTTTTGGTCATATCGCCCTGCTCTACTCCACCATGTAAACAGACTCTTTAACATACAGACCCCAACAAAGCAGCTGAACCAGACTCAGTGTCTCCATCATAAACCATACAGTGGATCACAATATGAAGCAGTTTAAGACGACTGTTGCTGTGAACTTTCACTATAGAAAGAAAACTGAACAGAACATCTGAATTCACTCGATGCTAAACATTCATTTCATAGAATGAAGAATTCTAATTACACTCAGATCTACCTGTGCTTTAATGATGGGGCCTTTAAACTCACACATTCAACAGTTTTAACCAGCTTTCATTCCTGCTTCGACTGCAGCTGTGTTTGACACAGGAAGACATTATTACATTCTTCACACTCTCCTGCACATTAACCACCACAATATATTTTTATTCTCTGTGCTTTCAAATATGAACACTGTTTACTTTCATCTCTGTTTCATTAGTTTTTGTTAACATCTTCCTGTGCATCACTTTACAGCAGCCACACTCATTAAAATGAGACTTTGTAGGAGTTCACTTGCCTCTGTCAGGGCAGCTGTGGCTACAATGTAGCTTGCCATCACCAGTCTGTGAATGTGTGTATGAATGGGTGGATGACTGGATGTGTAAAGCGCTTTGGGGTCCTTAGGGACTAGTTAAGCACTATACAAATACAGGCCATTTACAGGCCGTTTCACTTCCTCTCATGTGTTCATCCACAGCAGCTGGACAATAACGTTTATTGTGACCCTGATACTGCAGCAGATCGCTCTCATCCATTTCCTGTTATCACTTCAAATAGAAA
>NW_005189845.1:1400-3420 GCF_000239375.1 Pundamilia nyererei
TCACGCTGATCTCAGCTACGATCCAGGAGACAAGGGTGGGCAGATCGATGCAGATATCGATCCAAACGTTGGTACTACTTTATTCTCTTTGAATAAAAAAACAACTCTCTGTGCAAACGCCTCCTCTCCTGCAACATTCACACTTTGCTCCACCACCTCCTCCTCCTTCTTCTTCTTCTCCTTTACATCGTTTATTGTATTTGTGGTTGTCAAACAACAAAATGATGAATTACCGCCATCAGCTGGTGTGGAGTGTGAACTGGAACGTCGACCAGCAACAATTTACTCTCTTTTAAAAACTGGAATAAGGCCTGATAACTTTCACTTCTTGAGTCCTTTTGCAGTAAATCAATAAGATCCAGTTTCATTTTTATGTTACTGAGGTTTTGGATCAGTTACCTTCTCACAGTGTAATATAACATGTGCTATAGTTTCTTCTTCTCTTTTTTTGAATGATTTGAATGGAGGTTATAATCCACCATCACTGAACTGAAATGAGTCTCTAAGTAGGAAGTCATCAGTTCAGTTTTTGATCAATTTGAGTGTATTTTACTGTGCAGGCTGAGTTTGATTCGATGAAATAGGTTTTCTTAGTGGTTATATTAATGTCATTAAATAGTTTTTTATTTTTTATTAATGCATGTATGTATTTCCTTTTAAATATAGCACTAATTTACAATGGGAGTTTCCAAGTTGTGTTATTGCTGGGTAAATGTTATTTAGAGCTTTGTAAACATTATCTAATAATATCTTTAACAGGAGTGACTGATTTTAAAATGGGATTCTTTATGTCTGTGTAATATTTCTTTAGTCTCTGTTACTCTGTTGTTTCTCTCTATACTCAACCTTGTTTTGGTTTTTCCCCTATAAAACACAGTTATACATCAAATATTATAAATCTTACTTTGACAAATATTTAGATCTTCACACATTTCAGGGTCCCAGTGTGGATTGACTGAAGTGTTTGTTTTTATCCCCACAACATCCTAAACATTTTACTGTTATGCATAAACAGAAACAAAAAAAATCTAAAACATGATATATGCATTGCCGTCTTCAGCCTCTAGGGGGCATTTTTGTTCAGGAAGTACATTTTCCTCTGATAAGCAGCTAAAAGCACTTCTCTAACCAAAGACTGTAAACAGAAGATGCGAGAGTTCAGAAACAGTAAAACAGATTCACAGAAGCCACAATGATATTAAGCATACAGCACTGACAGTGATGACAGACAACATTACAGGTGAGTTTCAAAAACAATAACACTAATACAGGGTTAAAGTTTATGAAGCTGATGAAAGATTTCATTACCTTTTAAAATACTAGACTTTGCTCAGTTGCATTCAAAACAACAGCTGCAGCAGCAGTACAGGCTGAAATGGGGGAAATGCCATTTCAAATAAGAAGAGAGCAACTGATATTGAATTACTGGGCAAGTTTACAAGGACATGGTCACGATCATCTGACAAAACCTGTTTTCCAACCATGCTGGGAAAAAGAGAAAACGCAATTGAAGAGCTTTGGGTGGACAGTGGGACAGAAAACAGCTGAACTTAATCTGGACAAGATAAACATACGTCAAACAGTACCGTTGCCTACAATACCACGATGAATGCTCCCTGATGCAGTAGCAGATTTCACAATGTTAAACAAAAAGACCAAGGAGAAGGGTGTTATCTTAAATTCACATACAGTGCAGGAATATATTAATCAGTATATTCCTGCAACTGTGTAGATTTATGTCAAAATCTACACAGTTGCATCAAAGAATACAGCCAACCAAAGTGGGATAGCATTTATAGTTCCTGGATTTAATATCAAGGTGGGGAAAAGGATCAGTGACGATCATCATGATGATCTATGGGAATATAACAGTAAATACTAAATATTAAACATTATTGTGCAGCGCGTAATATCGACAGCGCACAGTGTACTTTGAGCAGCCAAAAAGGGTGTAGTTTGTATGAGTGAGCACCCGTGTGTACACCTGTGAGCATGAGCGTGCTTGTATTTAAAAGGTTCC
>NW_005189845.1:4568-5770 GCF_000239375.1 Pundamilia nyererei
ATCCTATATGTATGTGTAATGAGAGTGTGAGTAATGTGAATGTCTAAGTTGTGGGATAAAATTGAGGCAGAGGCAGCCAGAAGGGGACAGAGGGGGGGATGCCTCCCTTGCACCCTGGTGACCCACCTTTACCCCAAGGCCCTGCATGTGTGGGTGATTGTGGTGGAGCGGGAAGATGGAGGCAGCTGGGTATGGGGAGGGAAGGAAGGAAGGGGCACGTGACCCCTCCCTGGGGCCAGCTCCCCTGCTGACCCCAGTAGGCACCCCCATACTCTGCAACCCGCCAGGGAAAGGGGGCCCAGGCCCATCCAGACCGGGGCCCAGTTCAACAGCGTCGCTTGCCCCCACAGAGCCCGGGACAGTCCACCTGACCCCACCACAGAGAAAACTGCACCCACCCCATCATCCACTCATCTTCCAGACTACACAAGACAATAAACGCCCAGGCTGAGATCTTCCTCCACCTCTCCTGTATCTCCCCCTCCTGCATACTGAGTTCCTGAAGAGAGGAGAGCTCCTGCAAGGTGTAACAACCTCCCCCACCAGTTGAAGAGCTCCCCAGGTGGTTTGATGCACTAGCGGACCCTGCGCCAGGGCTGGTCCCCCATACATCCACCCGCCCACAACCCCGGCAACACACCAACCAGGACCCAAGCCCCCAAGGCCCAGCAAGGGCCCCAGCCCAGAGACGGAGCACCCCCAGAACCCCACGCCCCTCCGGGACCCAACCAGGGGCAGCCAGGCTACCAGGTCAGTAACCCTCGTCCGTCAGCACAGACCCTCCCCTAGCCCCGCTGCACGCAGCCACGAGGAAACCGTCACCTAAGAGCCAACAGAGCCCTTAATATGCCATGACCACAACCCTGGGTTGAGCCCTCCAAGGAAGGTGCTCCAGGGGAAGAATTCGGGAGAATTTGAATATTTTATTTTATTTTATTTTGTCATTATTTTATTTTGTCACATTCCACACCAGTTGGTGGCGGTAATGCACCATTTTGCTGTTTGCCAACCGCCAATAAACCCTATACAGAAGAATAAGAAGAAGGCGCTGTCCCGTCGTCCATGTTTTCTACAGTCATTGGGCGGAACAAAGTAAGAGTACTCCACGAGAGGAGGTGTTTGCACAGGGAGCTGCTTTTCCATTCAAAGAGACTAAAGTAGTACCAACGTTTGGATCGATATCTGCATCGACCTGCCCACCC
>NW_005189846.1:0-5767 GCF_000239375.1 Pundamilia nyererei
CAGTTTCATTGACATGGATACTTGCTTTTGAGGTATGGATAATCAATTCTGTGCATGTGACGTGCTTTTGCAGGCTATCCACTAGGTTTTGCAGTTTGCACTACGGTAATTGTTTTGGGAAATGCACTAACTGCTGTGCAAATGTTAATGGTGTTCTGAGAAACGCACCAAAGCGACTGAGAAAAACTGTAAGAACTAAAATAGTTTTTTCTTTTGTTATACTGATTCATCTTTAAACTGACACCATAAGGGAGGAGGAGTTCCTTTTCCAGGTATTTGCTCTTTGCTTACTTGCTGTTCAAAATCTTCAAAGGGGCCAGAGTCAGGGTGTCACAACGCACGGCCGCTGAAACTGTCAACATAATGTTACAGGATTAAACCTCTTCTAACCGTAAGCTTTACAACATTTCACGTGAAACATCTCCAAGCTGTAAAACTTTACAGTCAATGTAGATCAGGGGTGTCAAACACACAACCCAGCTAGGTCGCACTGAATGGAAAATGTGAAGGACATGAATTTCTGCCTTTTGCATTTGATAAAGACCTCACCTGCGGGCATCCAAACTACAAAGTAATAAACAAAGTGAATAACAGGAACTTTTCATTCATCACACACTGACAAAATAATAGTTGTGTAAAATCTGAAATGACCATGGTGTTGATTCATGATGTGCTCTGGCATCGGCATCGGTTGCTACTGACAACAAGAAATAAAACCAAGAGATTAATTTAGGATGGCACGTGCCACCCCTGAGGGTCCAGCCCTGCTGCCAAGCATTAGGAACCTTCTTAAATACAACTGAGACTAGTTTGACAAATACAATAGCAACATAACCTTGAATGTTTGTTCATGGGGCTGTTCAGAGTAAATAAATAATTTGATATTATATGCTGAGCTGCTCTAACCCATGATTCTTGATGAAGTAGTATGTGGGCACCGGTCAGGTGTCAGAAGTGTGCAGATGAAGCCTCGTAAAGCCTCATGAAACCTTAAAACTTTCAGTCCAGCTGGTTCAAAATAAGTTTCATTTCTCGAGGCTTCATCTGACCACGCCCCCTGCTGGTCAAAACCTTTATTGTCATTTCAACCACCTGTGAGGCCTCGTGGCTGTTGAGCTCTATCAATGTCAAAAACCTGTCAGTAAGACTTCACTCAGTGTTTAAATAAATCCAACAGGATATGAGAAGTTTATGTTTAACCTGTTGTGGTGTTTTCAAAAGATGGGACAGTGACTGTGCTCATGAATATTGGGCTGATGGTATTTTCTTTCACATAATGGTGAGGAGGCAGGCGTGCACCAGTATCCCACAGTACAGACACTCATAGGTGATGTGTTGTGCCCCAGTTAATTGGCACACAATAAATACTTAAAAGTGTATTAATTTTGTTTTATTTAACTTAACAAAAAAAAAAACCAGCTTGTGAATGTTTTAGTAGTAATGTTTATATGTAACATTCAGCTAAAAGTGTTTCCACCCAGGGGGAAACCCTTCTCCTTTCAGCTGGCTCTTTAAAATCAAGCTCCTCTGTCTCACAGATGAAAACCCAACACGAACGCTAACACGCAAATTTATAAATCACACCAATGCTCAGACCACCTTCTGAACCAGCGAGGTTTCAGACGTCACCAGTGACACCACTGCCCGTAAAGAAGAAGAGATGCTCATCCAGCTCCTTTGTCCATCATTCCACCCACTGGCAAACAAGATGGCATCACCACAGAGTCGGATGTTCATCCAGCTCTTTTTCTTTGTAGCAAATAAATTACACACAAATTAATCAAAAGTTTTGTTCAGAATTTTTATTTCCAGACCAAGTAGAGGAAAATATATATAATTTTTATGTCTACAAATAAACACCTGCAAAAATCTAAATGTGCAAAAAGTATTTGTAGACCTTAACAAGCTGTTGAACCTGATTGAACAGAAGAATAAGTCAGCAAAACGTCTGTCAGTTAAATTGATGATTCCAACACAGGATGTGTCACAAGATGTTTGTTTCTCTAATATTTGGGTTGTTTGGGATACATACAGGTAGATAGAACATGAAGAAAGCAGCAACATGCATTGAAAATAGAAAATGCGCACAAAAAACAGACAGAAACGGGAGCCAGTGTTGTTACAGAAGTGTAATAAATAAGATTCATGTAGATAAAAAAACAAAAACAAATGAAGCTAAAAAGGAGAAAACAAGTTCACAAAGTCCTAAAGAGAAACCTTTGTTTCTCTTCTTGTTTTGTTTTGCATCTAAGTCTTTAAGGTTTTCAGTTCAAGCAAGGAAACACTATTTCAAAGTGTACAATGGAACAACAACCGAATTTCCCAGAGGAACCCACCCGAGGGATTAATAAAGTTTTATCTTATCTTATCTTATCTTAACTCCTGTTATTCAACTGGTTGTAACAAAGTGTTGTAGCTGACTGTTTCTTAGGACATGGAGTTCTGGTTGTAATTTATTTTTCTTTTTATCACACACAATGTGAGATCAAACTAACTGGGTTTATTTACTATACAATTAATAAACCCTTATTAAGGAAAGTCATGAAATATGAGATGATGTGGTGTGAAATTAAAAAATGTAGCTGATTATTAAAATAGAAATGGGGAAAGTTGGGGATCAAAAAATAAATCCATAAATTAGCAATTTCTCTCGAAAAAGCTGAGTCACTTACAGCCTTAAATCAGGGTGTTATCTGCGTAGTTATGATAAGCCACCCTCTATTAAAGGAAGCATAGACAGAACAAAATTGGCTGAATAAAAACAAACTACATTTTCAACAATCTTATGGATACTTTGAAACCAATAATAAAGACAATAAATATTATAGTGTAAAATATACCAATTTCTCTGTTTTTTCAAGAAGGATTGACAACTTCAGTCTTCAGTGCTGCAGGGAAAATGTCAGGAAAAAGAGTTTAGGGGCTGAGCTTCTGAGGAAAAGAAAAAAGGGAGTGTATCAAGACTGCAGGAGGAAGACTGATGGCGAAACACGGTTTGCTCAAGGGTTTTGCAGTCAGTGGCAGTACACTGTAATAAAATGCTCTATTTAATCTGTGTGTTGACACTGATTGTAGTTAAATTAATATATAAGTGAGTATGCCAGATACAGAAGACCAAAGATGACTGAAACACCAAACACAACACAGAAACACCTAACACAGGTGTTGTTGTCCTGCAAAGTAGAGTTGAAGCTTTCTGGGGAGACAAAAGCATTGTGTTGCCTGCTCTCTGTGATGTTGACCACAGTATCACTTAGTGTGTTGCTTCTCTGTGATGGCTGCCATCTGTTGTGTTTGTGAGAGGAATTGCTCTTCTGGATCACAATAAACAACAACAGTCCAAGACAAGCGAGGTCACCCCACGTGTTTCTCATCTCTGATAGCTGGGAGTCATCAGCGCTGCTTCTAAAGTGGTCTCTGAGAGACATCAGTAAATTGATGTCATTACTGTCCATGGAAAACTTGCTGATCGCTCTTAAGAGGTCAGCAGTGATCTCATATGTATATTGTGGATCATAATCTGTCCCTCGATGTTCAGATGTACCATAATGCTGTGTGATATAGACTCGGTCTATTCTCTGTGAAGTTCGCCATCCATGGTTTGGCTCCCTGACTCTGATTATGATCCGAGCCCTGTTGCCGGCCTCGTGCTCTAATTGGAAGACATGATGTGGAAGTCGCAACGATCCTTCTCGATGGATATTACCAAGACTGTAGTACTGATATCCCCTCGGCCGTGGCTCTAACAGCTGTTCATCGTTGCGATAATGATGTGAGCCATAATCACCACTATGTGGGTCAAAGATCAGACTTATCTCACCGTTTATGTCAATGTCAATTTCATTGGCAAACCAGTGGAGCAACCAGAGGCTCTGCTCAGGCACAGACTGGCCAAAGCCTACTGACCTCAGATCAGTGATTGAGTTGAGCGCTCGTCTTACAGCTGACACAGAGCTGAAGGTCAGGAGGAGAGCCACACAGCAGCTCATCATTCTTCCAAACATCTTCATCCTGGAGAGATTTAAGAAGTCACTGTTTTTATGGTTCATGCATACTTTATATTCTGACATTCATTAGATGATTTTTTTTAACCAAGTGAAGCATCAAATGATTATGTGATGACTGCATATTGTGATTAATAGAATATTAATTATTAAGACAGCTTTAACTGTCTGTCCGTCCATGTATATACAGTGGGATGCAAAAGTTTGGGGAACCTTGTTAACCCTCTCAGGCTCAAATTAGTTTTTTTGTTGCTAATGCACAACCAAGTCCTGCAGTGGTACTTCTGAGTAAAAAAAACTCATAAAATATGTATGTGGGGTAATCAGGTTGTTAGTTTTTAACTGTTGCAAACGCCTGCCTTGAGAGGGTTCATAGTCATTATTTTCCTGTATAAATCGTTGGTTGTTACAATAAAAAATGTCAGTTAAATGTGTCATATAGGAGACACACACAGTGATATTTGAGAAGTGAAATGAAGTTTATTGGATTTAAAGAAAGTGTGCAGTAATTGTTTAAACAAAATCAGGCAGGTGCATAAATTTGGGCACTGTTGTTATTTTATTGATTCCAAAACTTTTAGAACCAATTATTGGAACTCAAATTGGCTTGGGAAGCTCAGTGACCCCTGACCTACATACACAGGTGAATCCAATAATGAGAAAGAGTATTTAAGGGGGTCAATTTTAAGTTTCCCTCCTCTTTAAATTTTCTCTGAAGAGTAGCAACATGGGGGTCTCAAAACTACTCTCAAATGACCTGAAGACAAAGATTGTTCACCGTCATGGTTTAGGGGAAGGACACAGAAAGCTGTCTCAGAGATTTAAGCATCATCTTGCAGCAGATGGAGTCACTGTGCATCGTTCAACCATTCGGCACACTTTACACAAGGAGATGCTGTATGCAAGAGTGATGCAGAGGAAGCCTTTTCTTCACCTACAGCACATTTGGACAAGCGACCTTCATTCTGGAATAAGGTGCTATGGACTGATGAAACTAAAATTGAGCTATTTGGGCATAACAAGGGGCGTTACGCATGGAGGAAAAAGCACACAGCATTCCAACTCCTGCTACCTACAGTAAAATATGGTGGTGGTTCCATCACGCTGTGGGGCTGTGTGGCCAGTGTGGCCAGTGTGGCCAGTACAGGGACTGGGAATCTTGTCAAAGTTGAGAGACACATGGATTCCACTCAGTAGCAGCAGATTCTGGAGACCAATGTCCAGGAATCAGTGACAAAGCTGAAGCTGCGCCGGGGCTGGATTTTTCAACAAGACAACGACCGGAAACACTCAAACTCCACTAAGGCATTCATGCAGAGGAACAAGTACAACGTTCTGGAACGGCCATCTCAGACCCTAGACCTGAATATTATTGAAATCTGTGGTGTGAGTTAAAGAGAGCTGTCCATGCCCGGAAGCCATCAAACCTGAATGAACTAGAGATGTTTTGTAAAGAGGAATGGTCCAAAATACCGTCAACCACAATCCAGACTCTCATTGGAACCTACAGGAAGCGTTTAGAGGCTGTAATTTCTGCAAAAGGTGGATCTACTAAATATTGATTTCATTTCTTTTTTTTGGTGCCCAAATTTATGCACCTGCCCGATTTTGTTTAAACAATTATTGTACACTTTCTGTAAATCCAATCAACTTCATCTATCTATCTATCTATCTATCTATCTATTAGGGGTGCAACGATACACAAAATTCACGGTTCGGTTCGGTTCGATACTTTGGTGTCACGGTTCGATATTTTTTCGATA
>NW_005189847.1:0-1836 GCF_000239375.1 Pundamilia nyererei
TACAGAGAGACAGGAATAAAAAGGACCAGCTGCTCTCCAGAGCAGGAACAAGGCTGAGGAGGAAATGCTCCATTGGAGACTGGTGTGGCCTCTTCAGGGACTCCAGGATGGCCAGCTCCACCACCGATGGACCGTCCTGGGACCCGTCCCTCATCTGCCTCGGAGCCGTCCTCTGTGGGCCTGTAAAACAGCACAAAACATAAAGAAATGAGAAGGCTGCTACTAGATTTTAATTTCAACAATGAAAAAACAAAAACAGGATATAATCAGATTGGTTGTAGATATTTAGTAAAGGTGATCACAAGGCAATCCCACAGAGTAAAAAGCTATCAGTGCTTGCTGTACATACCTGTGGTGCAGCAGCAGGAGCTCAGGGACTGGGGAGCCAGGAGAAGCAACTGCGGATACTCTGCTGCAGTATCAGTTGGCTCTATCAAGACAGTATTAAATGTTAACAGGTTGAATATAATAAGCAGAGAAAGTATATACAGTGGTCCCTCATTTATTGCAGCAGGGGTTCTCAGAATAACTAGCCCCTGGCCACGCACTTTATACACTTTTTTCCCCACAAACATGAACATTGGTCACAGTTCTCACAATTGATTTCCGAATGAGGGTCATAGTTATGAGTGTTTTTGTGCTGTTTTTTTCTATTGGACGTGATGGTTATCAAAACCAAACATGATAAATTTGGCAAGCGCAGGAGACACGACACGGAGCAGATTTGTCAATCAGGCTGCAGAATGCAATGCTGTACGGTGCAAAAAAACAGAAAAGAAAAAGAAAATCAGCGAAAAAGCGAAGCAGTGACGGATGAACAGCGGGGCCACTGTGTGCTGTTTATTAATAAACAAAATATATTCATATATGACAACATGCATAAAAGCAGAAAGGTATTTGTACTTCAGTGGGAAAATAGCGGTGGCTTGCTAGCTTTTGTGCAGCTTCCCCGCGTCAGCGAAAACTTTCAAAAGAGAAATGAATGAACTTACCAGGTTGCCCGATCTCTTTACATATCTTCCTCCAAGCTCGGTCCTTTATACTCCTGTCTCGGTACAGAAAGCAGCTGGTGTCGTACAGCTCCGGGTTGTTTGCTACAGCGTTGATTAGCCTTCCCTCCATTAAAGAATGAAGGGCTTTGGCTGGATCTGCCCCTTTGACCTAGGTCAGAGTCACGTCACCAGGCTCCTGATTGGTTGTCGCGGCGCGATTTGATGCTGGGGTTCAGATTTTTGAAACTCGAGCGGTAGACGCGATACGCGCATGCACAAAATGCAACACAAAAACTCACGCGCGTGGTTTTTTTCGCGAGTCAAACGACTTGTTGGCTTAGAAGCCACGAAGGCCCCAATATGCAAATTTGAATGTCTCAGACCTCAGATATGATTGGTTGGCTTAGAAGCCATGAATGCCTCAATATGCAAATTTGAATGTCTCGGACCTCAGATATGATTGGCTGGTTGGGAAGCCGTGCAGGCCCTGATATGAAAATTTGAATATTACAGTCCTCACAGAGGAATGATTCCCTGGGGACCTGGCAGAAATATATAGAAATACTATGATTACCCAGAAATACTACATTTAGTAGAAATACTATGTTTTAGCACAAATACTATAAAATGGCAGAAAAACTATAATTAATCAGAAATACTATATTACGCAATAATCCTATAAAAAGCAGAAATACTGTACAATGATTTGGTAGAAAAAACTATTATTAATCAGAAATACTATATTTGGCAGAAATACTATGTTTTAGCAGAAATATTATATTTAGCACAAGTCTTATAAAATAGTAGAAATAGTATGATTTAGGAGAAATACTAAAAAGCAGCA
>NW_005189847.1:2261-5767 GCF_000239375.1 Pundamilia nyererei
CAGTTTCCTTAAAGTCCATACACGTTTGGGAGACAATGCATCACGTGTCTAAACCATCTCACACACACACACACACACACACACACACACACACATACATACATACATACATACATACATACATACATAGAAAACTTAGACGAGGGGGGTACTATGTTGTCAGAAATAGCTGTCTGACTGTGAGGTACTGCAACAGCAGAGGGCACCAATACTCCTCGGAAGCGTGTTATCCGCCAAACCAACGAAGAAGAAGATAGCGCCACTTCTAACGGTCCAGACTGACTCCTGCTCAGCAAGGGAGGCCAGCAGCAGCCTGCACCAAACTAACAACCTTCTATTTCAATTTAAGTATATCATTAGACATTAAATGTATATCAGCTGAGATCACAGTTCGCTTAGTCAGTTTTCTTGTTGCATTGAAAGCGTTCCTCCGTTACAGGCTTCGCCTTCAGTCCTGCTTAGTTTTCTGGAAAGTTCATGCTAATGCAGCAGGTTGAAGATTTTAGCTAGCTTTACTGTGAAACAAAATCCAGGAGCAGCAAAAGACAATGTTCCTTTTTGATTTCTGTGCCAAGTCAGTGAAGTCACTGAGGGGTTATATATTTCATTGTGACCTGCTTCTGCCATCCTGACCATTGTAGAGGAAATTTAAAAAATATATATATATGAGTTGGGTCAGTCATATACTCTGAATAAGCTCACTACACTTCTTAAAACTGAAACAACATTGTCTGATGAGGGTATTTCCAAGCTTCGTGAGGCGGTCAAGGTATCCAGATATGTGTAACAGGTGAGCAATCAGCGGAGTCTTCATCAGATGTACTGTGTGACATTAGTGATGGTCAGATATTCAAAAGTAGTACTTTTATTTATTTATTTTACCAGAATCCATTATGTTTCAAACTACTGCTATACCAAGATGCCTTTGAAGTTTTTAATCCTGTAGGTTATGGAAATAAATAGATAAAACTGTAGTTAAAGGAACCATGTTTTGCATGCTGTATATAATTTGGGCTCACATTGCACTGGTGGCTTCTGCTTTAGTTGTACACAACATTTCTGTAGATACTGTTTAATGACGTAATGTGTTTTTCAGGGTGGTGATCCAAATCAGAGTGGAGCAGAATGCACCATAGAGATGTACAACTCTCCTGTTGAACACCTCAAGACTGAAGGTACACCAGATATAGAAGGAGTAAAATTTTAGTTAGTTTTCAGCTGTTTAAATATATTTTCACATCTGTCAGCCAGGTTTGCCCTTTTGATTAGGACATAAGATTTTTATGGCATTTTGTCATATGATGTTGTGCTATTTCTTAAATTTTTTTGTGAAAAAAAAAGAATGGTTCACCTACTCCATTCTGAATTGGAGCATTAAAAAGTTTAAATACTCTGACTCTGATACCTCTTCAAAGCCGTGTGAAATCAGTCCTCAAACAAACTCTCAGCACAGTTAATACAAAACTGGAACTTTTTAAGGCTGTTGCCTCTCATAACTGATGACGTGGTGGAGTGGAAGATGAAACAGATAATTTTTACCCCACTGCATCCAGACTGCAAATGAATCGCGCATGTGCGAAGCCACTGCTGGCATGTGATGCGCAGCAGCAGAAGAAAAGGACCTGTGAGGCTCAATAACAGAGATTTTATTAGAAAACTACAGACATTTTCCGACGAAAAATATAATTTTTTTTTCCCAATGCATCATGATAACGTCATTTCAGTTTATTTCTTTTCATCAACAGATAAAGGAGGTTACATATAAGCTACTTTTTTTTATTGCTCAAAACTTGTCTGAACACAAACTGCACTTGTTGGTTCACTGTGATGTATGTGGCTGAAGAAAACAAATTGCTGTTATTTTTAGGTTGTACAGTCCTGATCAAAAGTTTTAGACTATTTGAAAAATGGCAAAAAATCATATTTTGCATGGTTGGATCTTAACTAGGTTCCAAGTAGAGCTTCAACATGCAACAAGAAGAAATGTGAGTAGGGCAAAACATTTTTTGAGCATGCAATTTATTAAAAACAATGCTTAAACTGAAACAGGCTGTTTTACAGCTGATCAAAAGTTTAGGACCACACCTCCAAAAAACATGGGTAAACCCCCAAAGCAGAAAGTTCCAAACTTGAACTCAGTAATTAATTGGTCCACTGTTATTGTTGATCATGTCATGCAAGCATTTCCATGAGGTGAGTGGGAACATTTCTCCAAGTGGTGAAGATGGCCACACGAAGGGCGTCTACTGTCTGGAACTGTTGTCCATTGTCAGTTGGATTTAGATCAGGGAAAGATGCAGGATGGTCCAAAAGAGTGATGTTGTTCTCCTGGAAGAAGTCCTTTGTCCTTTGGGAATTGGGTACTGTAGCGTTGTCCTGTTGAAAAACCCAGTCGTTACCACACAGATGAGGGCCCTCAGTCATGAGGGATGCTCTCTGCAACATCTGGACATAGCCAGCAGCCTTTTGACACCCCTACACCTCTTAAAGCTTCATTGTTCCACTGAAGGAAAAAGCATCTCCCCGACCATTGTGGCGCCCCCTCGTCTGTAGGGCGAAGAAAACATGTCAGGTGAGATCTGCTTGTCATGCCAGTAAGGTTGGAAACCATCAAGACCATCAAGGTTGCATTTTTGTACATGACAAAAAAAAGGTTATATTTTTTTCTCATCAGAGAATTGGTTTTTGAAGCCCTTCAGTCTCAGATGCCATTTGATGGTTATGGGGGTGCAGTCGGCACCACTAAAGGCCTTAATTCGGGTTGATGATTTTTTAGGTCTTCCACTTCACGTTTTTGTTCCATAACCCCCAAGATTATTTAAGAAATGACCGTCTTAACTGCATCCCACCTCAGCAGCGATGGCGCGCTGTGAGCGACCCTACTTATGCAGTTCAACAAACCGACCATGTTCAAAAAGGAAATTTTTTTGCTTTTGCCATCAGAACATCCTGACAGTCTGACTACCTGACAGAAAATGACAATGAATCCAAAATTTCTAGACAGTCAAGCAATGGCACTGGATTCGCCACTGACGCCACGTGAACTCCAGGAAGCCCTGATAAGTATGCCCAATAATAAGGCTCCAGGTCCAGACGGCTTTCCTGCAGAATTCTACAAAGAAGTCTGGACAATTTTGGCACCAGTATTCCACGGAATGTTGCAGGAAATCGAGGAAAATGGCAAGACTACCACCAAATATGAATTCTGCCAACATCCTGCTAAAACCAGGCAAAGACCCTTTATTTCCCTCAAGCTATCGTCCAATTTCTCTTTTAAATCTAGACCTTAAAATAATCTGCAAAGCTCTCTCAAAGAGATTAGAGAAAATAACCCCCCTCTTAATTCATCCTGACCAAACTGGTTTCATAAAAGGTCGGCACTCCTCAACAAACACTCGTAGATTACTTAATTTAATAGACTACTCATACAATAAAAACATTGAAACCATAATATTATCTCTAGATGCAGAAAAAGCATTTGACAGAGTTAACTGGAAATTTTTATT
>NW_005189848.1:0-1862 GCF_000239375.1 Pundamilia nyererei
ATCGACTCATCTGCTTCTCAATGAATTTCAGAGATTATAATCAAAACACAGAGGTCATCAGAAATAAACTGAATGTCCATCATGTCTGTACTATTACAGATACACTCTGTCATGGTTTTTTTTATATTTTTACTTCATCTTTATCCAAGAAAGTTGACTCTGTTCATCTGGATGCAGCATTTTCAGTGTGAGAAACTTTCCCTGCTTGAAGTGACTTCTTCAGCCTCAGCTGACTGCAGATTTCCTCAGCTTAATAAACAGTGTGTCAGGAGTTGCTGTGTGGATGTGGAGTAGAAGAGACCCAAACGCTGGACTAGTGATGATTAAGGGTGTTTATTGCAATGGCAGGATGAACAGAACAGGGAAGAAGACTGGCTGGCTGGCTGGCTGGCTGGCTGGCTGACTGACTGACTGACTGACTGACTGACTGACTGACTGACTGACTGACTGACTGAACGAACTGGAAGGCAAACACGAGGAATAGACAGCAGCGACAACATCAATGACGCGACAATGAACTGGTGAACCCGAGGAACTTAAATACACAGGCTGAATGATGACGTCAATTGGAAACAGGTGAGTACACGGCTGAACTTAGTCTAACTAATGATGCATGGAATGAACTGGAACATAATACACTGGTAGACAGCCTGGCACAGAAAACTGGAAGTGAAAAACATGGATGTGGAAAATAAGCTGAACATGACAAAACTGAAAACGCTGGTTCAACAACCCAGGAAACCTGACACAGTGCAGCTGCATAATGATTGAAACCAGCGCCACACTGAGCCAGTTTCATGAATGTCAAAAAAAAAGGAACAGCCATCCCTAAGATGAGAATCCTATCAGCATACACTGCTCTGTATCACTCATGGCCTCTTAACAATAGCCATAGCAACTTGGATATTCAGGGTAATCAGCTGGCATCCAGTAGAGGTGGACTATTTTTTTCAAATAATAGCAGACAGCCCAAGTACCTGCTGTCAGCATTTTCTCAGTTATGTTGGATAAATGGATAAATATTACTGCTAGATTTGTGTTTGTTGCTGCTGTAGATGTTTATATGCCACATATATTCAGAGGTAAGTTAATCGACGTTATCAAATGATATTTTATAAGTATGTTGTTTTTGTAGCATCTCATCTCTGCCCTGTTAGACCCATTAAAAACTGTCCTATTTACAGCTCTAAGATCTTTTCCATCAGACCACAGAGAGTTATGACATGTCATGATTTTCTCATTCAATAAAGGAATATTTACATCAATTTACCTTCATTTCTATCATGAACCCACAGAATGATCGCATCTTCTGACTTGAGTTTGCATTTGATTGCATTTTCTTTCTATTGTAGCAGACTTGTAACTTTAGACTGTGCAAAACGCTGCAGATTTGGCTTCTCTTCATTGGTTGCCAGTAAAATTTAGGTTTTGCTTTTATATCCTGGCTTTAACTCTTAGGGCACTACATGGTCAAGCTCACCATCTCTGAGCTGACCTGCTCAAAAATCATTCTTCTGGAGATCTTAACTCTTAAGGTCAGAGGTTACTGCTTTTCAGGCAGTGGCACAAAGATCGCATAATTTTCTTTAACCTTCTTTCCACTGTATAGACTCCACTAACTATTTTTTTAAAATCTGAAGACATATTTATACAGATAAGCTTTCAATAATTTTTCGTTTTATTCTATTGATTTACATTTGTGATTTTTAAAATCTGTTTATCTAGAGTATTTGATCTATTCTGAGAGGAGGAGAGTTTTTAACTATCTTGAGATAATTGAACTAAAATCCGTTAATAATTAATAACTGTGATAAATACTCAAATAATACTTAACTTTTGTTGGGTTTCCAAGTTATAACTTT
>NW_005189848.1:1882-3769 GCF_000239375.1 Pundamilia nyererei
TTAAAAAATCCCAAATCACCTCTGGTTTAATGATTGAAGTTTTTACATGTAATTTGTTCTAAAACAGAGCCGGTAGTTCTAACCCAAGACTGATTTGTAGTAATATACTTTTGCTTTATAAAAAAAATGTTTTGCTTCTATTATACTTTCATTGTTTGATATATTTTGTACGAATTTCACTGTCTGCATATTTTATGTATAATGTGGCAATAAAAGTAGTTATATTTATTTTGATCATTATCTTTAATTGTCATTAACCCATTTTTTATGTGCTGAATTTAGGGGAAACAAATATTTAGTTTTAACTCAAATCTGAATGGTAATATAACCCTTTTGAGTTTCAACACAATTTTTTGTAATCTTAACTTTAAACACTAATCAATTAACCCAATTTTTGGGTAGTTAGCCTAACCCAGTGTGCTGGATCAAACCAATAACCCAACCCTGTTGAGTTGAAACCAGCCAGGGTTCGCTGGGTCCAAATTAGGTTATTTTTAACCCAGCAGTTTTTAGTGTGTACTATACTATAAATCTATCATTTTAACTTCCCAAAGCTGGAAACTTTAAAACCGTTGTCAAAAAACAGTTGAAACAAGTATTCATTTTACTGCTTTAAAAGCTTTAAATTATTTTCATTATGACTTTTGATTATAAAACAATCAAAAGTCATAATGAAACTCAGTAATTATCATGTTTGGTAATCAGGTTAATGCAGTTCAACTCCCATTGTTAAGTCCTTGTCTGGTCTTATTGATGATTGGCTGGCATCATCAGCTCATCTGTCTTCCAGACCAAAATATTCACTCTCTCTTCCACTCCAGCTGGCATTAACCTATTAGTGGTTTTTATGCTTAATTTATGTTTAATGTATTAATGCTTAATTTATAAGTAAATCTAATTTATATTTTATAATATTTTACTTAAGCAAACCTCTATTGTGGACTCCCTCCTTGCCACCTACTTTTAGCCATCCTTAGACCCATTGGTAAGAGTAACGTTTAAGCTTGATGGCTAAGAAAGTTTGTGGTTTGCTAAATGCTTATCTAAGTTGAAATGTGGCTTCAGTGCAGCATAAAGTAGTTATAGTAATTTATGGTATAGTATTTGGCTACGTGACCAATATCCTGGAGAAGACTACATTTTGTCACCAGCTGCCTCAAGTTGATCAAATGAAAACACTTGAAAACAAACACACTGTTATGCCCCAAAAGCCACGGATCAGATCACCGCCCAACACACATTATGCCCCACATTTACACCCCACTCCCATGATGTCTCATGCGGGTGGTGGCCCCACAGGCCCATGTCTCCTCTTCAGGTTGCGCCCAGTCACCAGATGCTTCCTTGAGCACCGTTCCCAGATTTGATTCCAGGGTGGGGTCCTGGGAAGCCTATCCCGGGTAGGCTAGACTAGTCCCTTAATTTGGTTCCTTTGGGGTTGACGAAGATGAAACCCAGGGCAGACCCAGAATACACTCGAGAGATTAAGTGTCTCGGCTGGCCTGCGAGCACCTCAGCGTTCCTGCAGATAAACTGGAGGAGGTGGGTGGGGAGAGGGAGGTTTGGGCTTCTCTGCTTTGGCTGCTGCTACCGTGACCCAGACCTGGATAAGTAGAAGACAATTAAATGATTGATAGATAAACTCTGCTATTACTGTATAAATAATGTTTATTTTTGCTTGTTTGTATATTTCATTTCTCTTATTTTGTGTATTCACGCCTCTTGTTCATAAGAGCTGAAACACAGACATCGTCACCTTCTGGTGACCTATAATTACAATATTATAGTTGTAATTACAGTTCTTTTATAACCACACAGCTTCCACAAACTGTGTGTAAAGTAAAGTTTATACTGTACCATTTTCAGTGTTTTTAGACCATCTGATGG
>NW_005189848.1:4013-5159 GCF_000239375.1 Pundamilia nyererei
ATATGATCTATTATCAAGTAATAAGAACACAGGTCCTGGCTAAAGATTTTTTTTTTCCAAAGCTCCTTCCATGAGCACATTAATTAAGTGTACACTCTATTTTATCATTTAGATGAATATTTGAATTATTATATTAAGTGTATTATATGTATTGGTCATGGTCACTGAGGACTTACCCAGCACAGTTAGGGAGACAGTATTACTGTTCTTTGTATAATGTGATTTCTTCATATGACCAGAGCACTGGTATTTACCAGTATCAGATGTAGACTTGATTTGTTTTCTGTAATTTTTGTATCTGTTGTACGGGATAAAGGCTCGACCATCCTTTAGGAGTTTGTATTCCCAGTCAGTGTGTTTTTCTTCCTTCACCTCACATTTGAAGCTAACAATCTCTCCGATGAAAAAAATTGTCGAGCTGGGTTCAACAGTTAGCACAGCATCTAGAATCCAACACAAACACAACATCATTGATCTGAAACACTTTTATGTACTTTACAAATCAAAATCTGTTCATAAACTTATAAATATATTGAGAAATAAAAACAGAAGTGGAAAGTGTTTAAGATTGATGCACTAAGATGAATATTTACTAAATAAATAAAAGTGCAAACTGTTGAGTCACCTTGAGCGTGTCCGCTGCAGAGGAGCGTACAGAGAACTGCAATAAAGGAAGAAACTTCACACATCATCAAACTGAAGACTCACTCAAACATGGCATCAGTCAAACACACCTGGTGTTACCAGAGGCTGCTGTGATTGGTTTAAATTATATATTTAGTGTAAAATGCATCAAATTATCACTGATGAAGAAACAAACCGTTCTGAGATAAACTAAACCAGCGTCAGTGCACTGAAATCTAATCCAGTCTGCAAACAACCATGTTGAGAACAAAACATGAACTGAAATGCTGCAAATGACTGAAACTCTGTCATTTTACTAAAACATGTTCATCAGTCAATGAATCAAAGGAAGAAGTGATGCACTGACAGAATAGGCCCAGCTCACAGAGGAAAGTGGGTCCCATCCTCACATCCAGCTGTGACACGTCTGAAAACTTCTACGACTTTGTGTGAAGAGAAAGAAGAAGAAGCACACGAGACGCCGAGAACTGTGAAGAAAACAAAGACTTTAAAACTTCTTCT
>NW_005189848.1:5179-6718 GCF_000239375.1 Pundamilia nyererei
CTCCTTCCTGCACCTCACATGTCAGACTGATCGTCTCACCGCTGAATATCTGAGGCCAGCTGGGTCGTCCTTTAACAACAACCTTATTGGAAACTGTTTATTAACAGTTAAGATACAAACAGAAACATCAGCTCAGCAGAGAAAACTTAACACTTGAGATACAAACAAACATAAAATCAACAGAAATAATTTAATATTGAGTTGCTTGATAGTGACGAGTGAATGTACAGTAGTGTAAAAAGTGTCTTCCCCCTTCAAGATTTCCTATGTCTTGTATTTTTGACTTAAATGTTTCAGATCATCAAACAAATTTAAATGTTAAACATAGATAACAAAAGTAAACACAAATGCAGTTTCTAAATCTTTATCATTAAGTATAAAAAAAATCCAAACCTTGTGTGAAAAAGCGATCGCCACCTAATACCTGGTTAGGGCGTCCTTGGCAGCAACAACCAGATTCAGTCATTCCAAACTCTTCATTTTGCTTTTCTTAACCCATTCAGAGGTGGACTTCAGTTCAATTTTATTTTATTTATACAGCACCAAATCACAATAACATTTGCCTCAAGGTGCTTTATATTGTAAGGTGAAGACTCTACAATAATACAAAGTAAACAGAGAAAACCCCAACAACCATATGACCCCCTATGAGCAACAGTAGGAAGGAAAAACATGCTGAGCCAGACAGCCAGAGATTACTGGTGTGATTTGGATCGTTGTCCTGCTGCAGAACCCAAGTGTGCTCCAACTTGAGGTCATGAACGCATGGCTGGACTTCTCCTTCATGATGTTTTATAAACACCAGAATTCGTGGCTCCATTTACCAAAGCAAGTCTTTCAGGTCCTGGGGCAGCAAAACAGACCTGGACCATCCCACTAACACCACCGTAGTTTACTGTTGGTGTTCCATTTCTGAAATGCTGTGTTACTTTTAAGCCAAATGTAATAGGACACACACCTTCCAATTAGTTCAACTATTTTCTCAAAGTATTTTCCTAAAAGTCTTGGGGATCATTAAACTTTTTTCTGGCAAAACTGAGACGAGCATTAATTTTCCTCTTTTTGTTGTTGTTGTCTCTGCCATGCAGGACATTTCTGACTAGTCTCTCTCTAAGGGTGGAGACATGAACACTGACCTTTACTGAGGCAACTGAGGCCTGACAGACCGACCTTCAGCAGGTCTGGTAGTAATATCAAGGCAGTATATATGGGAGTGAAACTAAACTCAGCTTTGTAATAAAAAAATGTGGTTGATCACAGTTAATAATATTATTTAACAAGGTGGGGGCTTTTTCCACCCAGGTAGGTGTGGATTTTTCCTCCTTTAACTATAAAACCTTTCGATTAGAATCGTTATTTTCCGTTTACTTGTGTTATCTGTTTCTAATATTACACTAAACTTGATTTATGATCTGAAACATTTAAGTGTGACAAACATACAAAAAGTAGGAAATCTGGAGGGGGGCAAACGCTTGTTCACACCACTGCCCATTTCAAAGAAAACTTTTCAACTCACAGGTTATCTCAGTGGTGACATCA
>NW_005189849.1:0-5763 GCF_000239375.1 Pundamilia nyererei
TATCACAGCTCAGGAAAAAAAAGCACCGAAATAAAGCACCGAAATGTGCGCTGCTTTTCGGTCTGGTTACTACCGTTTATGTCAGAACCGGTGCCATCATGGCACCGGACACCGGTACCCATCCCTAGTTCCAACCCACTTCTTTGATGTCATCAGTTTTCGTTAATACTCTAGAGTCTTTGCCTTGAGGAGACTGTTATGTAAGGGAAACTGAAGACTGCCATCCAAAACACCAATGTGATCATAATCATAACTAAGAAATTGTTGTTATTATTACTACTAATTCCACTAGGTTTAGGATGTACTCCTGTCAAAACAGAGTGGCCTTATGCCAACAAAAGTCATTTATAACTGCTGTGGGACAGGGAAAATCAGTATCAACACAATGTCCCAATTCTTTATCGTTTCATTAAAGTCTATTCAAATGACCGAAAAATGAAAAAAATTACCTAGTAATGTTAACATATGAAAATGAAGATTATTTGGGTAAAAACTGTCAGTAATTGTCTGGCTTGTAAGAGCCAGTTTTGGTGATATTTTATTTGCAGTTTATCAAACCCGAGACCCGACATTCTGATAGCAACATCACCGGTGATTAAAGTAAGGTGAACGGTCAATACCTCTCTTAATAGCAACCTTTCCAGCCTCGTAGAGTGGATGGTGAGTGTCAGCCAGCCAAGGTTTGGCTCCTATCACCATTGTGACTTTGAGCTTGTTGGGACTCTTTCTTTTGGCAAACACAGAGTGAAGGTAGTCTGTTACCTGAAGAAGAGCACATCAAGAAAACAGCAGAAGCAGTTTACAAAAAGTAAATGCAACAGAACAGAGCACGTACATACTTTTCATGTATTTTACCTGTTTCTTGACCATAGCAGGGTCCATGTCAGGAACTTGCCTAATTGAAAACTTAGCAGTAACCTTAGCAGGGATGACAGTCTTAGTCCCAGGGTCTGAAAAGGCCCCCTCAATACCGTGGATGGAGACTGTGGGGTAGCGCCACATGTGAGCCAACAAGTCCACCTTTGGGAGAGGGATATAATTCTTTATTTTCACTAATAATTTTACTTATATATTGTCAATGAAAACAACACTCATTTTAAGGAGCTTTATCCTGTAAAGATCTCACGAGATTGTAAGCGTTGATCTCCTATGACCAAGCACTTTCATGGAGAGAAGCAAATAGATGAACTATTTTTTCAGGATCATCCTAGTTCTGGTAATGTTTTACGTAAGAAATAAAGCCATATGAGAGACTTGTTTAAACAGTAGTTAAAAAGGTTCTTCACAGTAGCATTGGAAGCAAGGGTAATGACAATCTAAATTCTGGATTGTACTCACCTGCTCTTAATGATCTTCTGACACCAAGGATGCCTTACATTACCTTATTGCTGTACATGAGTTGGTTGACACCAATCTTATCCTTGTAGTTGTCCATGTCAAACTGGATATCCTGGTACATTTTCCATTCTTCATCAGAGAGGGGAGCTACAGCCTCTCTGATCCCAGGAATCAGGATCTTGCCACTGGGGCTGATCAGTGTGTCTAATGAAGTAATAATAGGATGATGCTATTGTTAATGGAACTAAACTTAGATTTTCCAAAGATAAGACTGGACTGGTTTATTGCAAATACTTATTTGATGCTTTGCTCAAGGACTTCAGTAGGGAAGATTCTTTCAACGCTGTAAGGACTAAAAAAAATCTCTATTATGATTACTGATTACTGTATATGACATTTGAAAATGTAACAAAATTCTCCCACTCCCAAATCAGCGAACACTTTTAACATTTTTCAACCAAATCTTAGATTTTATTTATATTTATATTACATTTATCTTTGACACTGACTTAGGCCTCACAGGGTTAAACACGTACTGATGAGACCCGATCCTCCTGATGCTTGAGTCCCACTGATTATTACGCATGCCTCTTATGCCTGATCCAAGAGAATGTAGCTTACTGAATGTTTTTATTAAATTTAATGTCAGCTAGAGTTGTCAACAAGGAAGTCTTGCATTGTTGAAAACACACAGGACAAAGATGATAAATATATTGTTAGATGTGACTGGACACCAGCACTGCTTATTGTCACCTGACTTTTGTCAGTTTGACAAAACATGAATTTGCTTGTGAATGTGCTAAATACGATCTAATGAACAAAATTAATGAGTGCATGATAACTGAAATGAAATAAGAGCATTTTCTTACTATTAAAATCCCCATCTTCTTCAATTTAAAATAGCCAACTTAGAGCCAGAGGTTAAAAAATGCATGTTTGTAATTACTAAAGTAAACTTAAACTTCAAACTTCATTGAGATTTAAAGTTGCAGCAGCCCTATGACAGGCCTTGGCTGCAGTAGGCAACCAAGGCCTGTCATAGGGCTACAAAGATTTATCAAACTGTAAATAAAAAACTCTCGTTGCAATTCTTTTGCTCTGATGCTCAAGGACTGAAGTGGGCGCCTGCTCAACGCACTGAGCTAAAACGGCACCCTAAGAAGACAATCTTTCTGGAAATGTGGTCTCATTTCACATTTCTGGCTGGAATAGTGGGATTCCTTATCATAGTGAGTTCAAAATGTTTGAAAGCACCAAGGGTTAACCTTATCACCACTGGGTTCATATAAACCCTGCTGAACAAAATCAATGAAACAGCGACTTGTCAGCAACAGACAGAACGCTTGATTGGCAATCTCTGTTTATCTGAAGGTAGGAAAAAGATTTCTTGTTGCAGAGAGCTCCTCCAGTTTCCATTTGTAGTTATTGCTTCCAGGGAACTGGAAATGCAATGTTGAGAGTACTGGGTATATTTTCTGATAACAATTTAGCTTCTACAATTTCTTTAAGTCTATGTATTGATGCATGCTCAATCATTTAGGTAGGTAAATCCTAAAAAAATGGCTGATTCTGTTAATTTTCAGTGAGGGAAACTTTTTGTCACTCATCCAACTGACTTCTGCAGCTGACTGCAGGTTTCCCCAACCATATAACAGTACATTTGCATGATAACTGAAACTAGTCCACTCAATGAACAATGGGCTGTTAGATCAGTTCCTCGATTATTTAATTTAAGTCTAATTTAATAGAACAGGGCGCTTGGGCGGGGGTGGGGGGGGGGGGGGGGGATAACTGGTATTCTGCTGATGAGCCAAGAGTACTTTTAAAACAACAGTTTCCTTTACAGTAAGTATATACCCTTACTGGCCACTTCATTAGGTAAATCTTGCTAGTTGGACCCACTTTTGCCTCCAGTTTTGCTTTAATTCTTCATGAATTTCCTGAGATTTTGGGCTGTATTGACATGATGGCATTTCACAGTGTTGTGAATTTTCCACATCCCAAAAAGGTGCTCTATTGGATTGTGATTTAGTGAATTTGGAGGCCATTTGAGTAAAATTCAGTTATTATAATGTTCATGACACCAGTATAAGATGATGTGAGCTTATGACATGGTGCATTATGCAGAAGAGTACAGAAAATCGGCATTTAAACTATGCTCCACTGGTACTAAGGGCAGTATCTACTGAAATACTGTAATGCTGATAACAGGCAGGATTAAGAATCATTTAATGTTGTTAATGTCAAATTCAGACACTTCCATCAATGTCACAGAAGAAATTAAGATTCATCAGAACTGGCAACATTTTTCCAATTTTCTTTGGTTGAAGAGTGGCACCCAGTTCTGCTGCTGTAACCCATCTGCTTCAAGGTCTGATGTGTTGGACATTCAGAGAAGTTCTTCATACATTTGACTGAATTATGCGGTTTATGAACACAGGCTGCTTGCTTACGCGCATTCAAATATGAGACTCACCGAGAATTCCAATGAGGTCGGTCATTGGTTCAATCACAGTCCCTCCATAAACACCAGAATGCAAGTCCTGCTTCGGTCCTTCTACCTGCAAACATGGCAGCACAAATCAAAGACTGGAGGGTGACTCTTTGAATAAAGGATGGATGGATGCTTCTTAATACACCACCTCAGCAAAGAAGTAGCAGTTGCCTCTGGTGCCATAGGTGAGGGCGGGGTGTCTGCTGAGCCAGCCACAGTCTGATATGATGATGTAATCCACTTCTGAGAAGAAGGTGTCTCGCTGGGCCATGATCATGGCATCCAGGCCGTTAGAGCCCGTCTCCTCCATGCCCTCTATGACAAACTTCACATTCACTGGCAGATCCTGGTGAATGGGGGGAACAGCTCCATGATGTTTGGTAGGAAGCAAACAAACAGGCTTTCTGGGCAGAAAATTATTGTTTCCATAAAAACCTAAATTGTCTTTTTGACATTGTGAGTGATTAGCTTTGTTTGAATCAGTCTTCTCAGCGTCCACACCAACGCATTTCTCCTTCCACAGTGCACTCAGCATGTGGCTGAGGCCTTCTGATGCGTGCATATTGCGCCATATTTTTTAACATGACAACAAAGCAGCATGGATGGAACAGACTGCTCTAGTGACTCCACACAACTAGCACTGACATGGAAAGTTAGTCTGCCTTAGACTTGGCTCTGCTGTCTCACTAGCCTGAGGGTACGCACTTTGTTCCCCATATATCTGCTGAGTACTTCACTCAACTTAAAAAAGTCTGCTACAGCAATAGAAGTTATCTCTTGAATCTAGCCTGCCGAAGGCATCTCTCTTTGTTCCCACTCTTTGCATTTTAAATGTTTCCATTCAGCTGGGACATGAAAGCCTATCTAACAATATGGTGAACTCAGTCTCTTACCATACTGAGAGCCTGGTAAGCCTCTACAGCATGGATCCAGGCTAAAACTGGGGCCTTGTTGTCTGATGCTCCTCGTCCATACAGATTGCCTAAAAGTATAAAAATTACAATATCACTGTATTTATTAATGATGTACATAAAACGTTTGCATTCTATTTTTCATCCTATTTTGTAAATGTATCTACATGCATCCATGAAGCCTCATATGAAAAAAGCATCACCTTCCAATTCGTTTTGACTCTTTACATAAAACGCCAAAAGTTGATTCTGTTCATCTGGACATTGCATTTTCAGTGGGAGAAGAGTTTCGTAAGCCATCCAAGTGACTTCTTCAGTCTCAGCTCAAGGTTTCACCAAGAAACTCAACTGCTCATTGTTCACCAGGGGTGCTAGTTTCAGCCATTGTGCAAAAGTACTGTATATAAGGTTGGAGAAAGCTGCAGTCAGTTAAGACTGAAGAAGTCACTTAGATGAGTGACAAAACGTTTTTCCCACTGAAAACGCTACATCTAGATGAACAGTCCCAAAGGTGCCCTACGGGTTGATATACTCTACATAGCTTGGTTGTGATGAGTAGTTATTACCCTCCCGACTCACCTCACCAATCTGAGTCATGGTCTGAGTAACCCTCATCACTCAAGCCACTCATATGTGGACTATACTCAGACCAAGTTCTTTGCACTACTTCAACTTTGCACTCCAATGTGTGTCTTTTCTCTTGTTTTGTGTATATTCCTCTAGTTTGTATATATTTCTCTTAACTGCATATATTTATCCTGTTTGTTATTTATTCCTGCTGTCTTACTATTTGTATGTTATCCCTACACAGTTGGCATGGAGCACCCATAATTTCCTTGTACATGCTTCTCTTATGCTTTTTTGGCTGTACCATTTCATCACATGAGAATATTCTAGCTGTTTAGTGTGTAGAAAGTTGGAAATAGCTTTCTATTAAAATCTGGTATCAGAAATAGACTGGGAAAAAGTTTTTTGGTATGATCAGTGATGGGAATATCGGCATTACTTTTTTTTTTTTTT
>NW_005189850.1:0-2659 GCF_000239375.1 Pundamilia nyererei
AATTCTTGGGTCAGAGAGAAAGAGAAAAACAACTAGTAAATGGGCCTTATTGAGTAACAGTTTCATGTATGATATCACTATAAAACAATATTCTGTAAATGCTATCATGGTATCAAAATATCACAACAATATATATATGTTTATTATCGCTATATTAAATTTCTAAAGTTGGGTGGTCAGTGTGTTACAGTAGCCATGACATAAAACCCGCCATAACTCAATACAATAAATACAATTTCACAAAAAAACACATTTAGAAAAGTTAAATATTATACTGTGTCAATATCAGTCATTCCAAATCCAAATTCTAACTTTGGTGCAACCATAAACTGTATATAAAGGATAGATATCTTTGAAAAGTGAGGCCAATCCAAAAGTGCTTTAAATGCCATTCTGATAATTAGAAGGTGAAATATTGAATTTGATGTGTGTAGAAGAAAACTATTTTCCATATAAGACAAATATCTCATTCCTCATCCCATCTATTAGGACAACAAGTAGCAATATTCTCCACACTGTGGCTCTGCTATAAAAAAAAATACATACCATTAAACTTTTTAAGATTTGTTTTGTTGAATGGCTGTGAAGAAAGGCTGTTATTATCAGTCTCCTGCAGGTTAACATCCCACTATTTTTCCTGTCTTTAAAGTAACCACAGAACTGCAATCTACCTCATTTTTGTGCAATATGTTTAAAAGTACCAGAAATAAAAGGAGATGCAGCTACAATAACTGCTCCTAACTTCTAATAACTGGGTGAAACTGATAGAAGGTTATGTTCAGAGACTCGGTGATGTCATGGTCCCTGTGCCTCACCAGCTTATCCTGTATTAGGCAACATGTGTTCTCTCTCTCTCTCTCGCTCTCTCTCTCTCTCTCACCTGCCGGGGCGGTGCTCATTATGGGCTCCCGCCCCTGGCCCACGCACCTGCTGCCTATCGGGATGATCGCAAGGCCGATTTAAGACGGCAGCACTGTGTCACTCGTGTCACATTGCTGCGGGACCGGGCTTTAAAGTGGGCTTAGGTCGTGCTTAGCTCGGACCCCGGGATTGCCTATGCTGATTTTCTGTCTAAATTCCAGACTGTTTTCAATAAGGGCTCTGGCGCTGAAGCTGCCGCACTTCGTCTACTGAACTTCAAACAAGGTAAGCGGAGCATGTCTGACTATTCTATTGTTTTTTGGATTTTGGCTGAAGAGACAGGCTGGGGACAGGAGGCCTTGAGGAGTGCACTGCTCAACAATGTTCGTGACGAGGTGAAAGATGAACTCATTATGCGAGATCTCCCTGACTCTCTTATCGAGTTAATGGCTTTATGCATTAAGGTGGATGACTGCCTGCGAGCTCGTCGTAGGGCTGGCTCCCCCTCGGAGCTCAGCTCTTCCCGGCAAGCAGAGAGCGCAGACGGAGGAGAGCAACCCATGCAGATAGGAGGCTCACATCTCTCCGCCGCGGAACGCCAGCGCCGCATCTCTGCCGGTGAGTGCCTCTATTGCGGTCACAAGGGGCATGTGGTTGCCTCCTGTCCATCTCGAGCTTAAGTCTGCCTCACCGCCTCATACGCTGGCCTCCCCCGCCAGCCTCCCCTGCCGAGTCAACCGCGCCCTCCGATTTGTCCGGAGTACCCCTTGTTTACCATGATCTCGCCGAAGTGTTTTGCAAGGATCGGGCCCAGTCGTTGCCTCCGCACCGACCTTAAGATTGCGCTATTGACCTGCTCCCTGGCGCGCCATTGCCTACAAGCCGCCGCGCGTCCTCATCACCCGTAGCAGCTGGGTTTTTCTTCGTCAAGAAAAAAGATAAGTCTCTCTGCCCGTGCATAGACTACCGTGGATTGAACAATATAACCATCAAGAACAAATATCCACTCCCGCTTCTTACCTCTGCTTTTGAGCTGCTCCAGGGGGCGACCGTTTTCAGCAAATTAGACTTGAGGAACGCATATCACCTGGTTCGGATCCGTGAGGGCGATGAGTGGAAGACCGCTTTCAATACTCACCTTGGGCACTTTGAATTCTTAGTTATGCCATTCGGCCTCTCTAATGCTCCTGCAGTTTTTCCAGCACTCGTCAATGATGTTTTGAGGGATTTCATCAACAGGTTCGTCTTCGTCTACCTCGACGACATCCTGATCTTCTCCAAATCTCTATCTGAGCATGAAACCCACGTCAGACAGGTCCTGCAACGCCTGCTGGAGAATCAGTTGTTCGTAAAAGGCGAAAAATGTGACTTCCACATGTCCACGGTTGCCTTCTTAGGCTACGTAATCGAGCGGGGAGACCTACGCCCTGACCCAGCTAAGGTAAAAGCTGTAATAGATTGGCCTGAACCCCCCAACCGACGCCAGCTGCAGCGGTTCCTCGGCTTCGCTAACTTCTTTTGGAGATTCATCCGGGACTATAGCAAGGTAGCCCTGCCTTTAACACAATTAACCTCTCCCAAGGTTCCTTTCCAGTGGAACGATGCTGCCCAATCAGCCTTCCTGGAGCTGAAAAAGCGATTCACCTCGGCACCCATTCTGGTCCAGCCCGATCTGACCCTGCAGTTTGTGGTGGAGGTGGACGCATCCGACACGGGAGTAGGAGCGGTCCTCTCACAACAGAGGGATGGTAAGCTTCACCCATGTGCCTTTTTCTCCCGTCGTCTCACCCCCGCAGAA
>NW_005189850.1:2828-5762 GCF_000239375.1 Pundamilia nyererei
TCTGTTTTTTACGCGATTCCACTTTTCAATCACTTACAGGCCAGGATCTCGAACTGAACCGGATCCAGGGGGGGGGGGCCTGCGGGGCGCCTGTTCGTTCCCCAAACTGTCAGGTCTCAGGTATTACAGTGGGCACACACAGCCCGTTTCTCCTGTCACCCAGGAATACACCGCACCATTACTTTCCTGCAGCGCTACTTTTGGTGGCCCAATCTGAGCCGGGATGCCAGAGAATTTGTCTCCGCTTGTACAGTCTGCGCTCGAAGCAAGACCCCAAACCAGCCACCCTCGGGTCCGCTTCATCCCTTACCCACGCCCACCAGACCGTGGTCTCATGTTTCTCTGGATTTTGTGACCGGCCTCCCACCATCTGCAGGTAATACGGTCATACTCATGATCGTCGTTTGCTTCTCTAAGGCGCCTCACTTTGTTGTTCTGCCCAAGCTACCTACAGCATTGGAGACTGCTCGCCTACTCACCAACCACATCTTTCGCCTGCACGGCATTCCGGATGACATCGTGTCTGACCGGGGTCCTCAATTCACATCCCGAGTGTGGAAAGAGTTCTGCGCCTCATTGGGATCTGAGGTCAGTCTGTCCTCTGGTTATCATCCGCAGAGCAATGGCCAGTCTGAACGGGCGAACCAGGAGTTGCGCTGCGTCGCCTCTTCCAACCAGGCCATCTGGAGTGAGGAACTGCCCTGGATCGAATACGCCCACAACAGCATGACCTCCTCCGCCACGGGCCGATCACCTTTCGAAGCTTCTCTGGGATTCCAGCCACCTCTTTTTCCCTGCATCGAAGGCGAACACTCTGTACCATCAGTCCAGGCGCATCTGCGTAGGTGTCGTCGAGTGTGGAAGGCCACCCGGGCTGCATTGTTACGCACCAAGAACCGCAATAAATGCATTGCTGACCGCCGTCGGTCCTCCACTCCCGCCTATGCTGTTGGACAAAAGGTATGGCTTTCCACACGCTTCGTTCCCGTCCGGGCGGAATCCAAGAAGCTCACTCCCACCTTTATCGGCCCGTTCGAGATCTCTGCTTTAGTTAACCCTGTGTCAGTAAGGCTCAAACTACCTCGCAACATGAAGATACACGACGTCTTCCATGTGTCTCAGATTAAACCTCTCCAGTCCAGTCCTCTGTGCCCGCCTTCCAGGCCCCCTCCCTCCAAGCTCGTGGACGGTCTGCCGGCCTACTCTATCACCCGTATCATGGATTCTCGGCGCCGGGGGCGTGGCTTCCAGTACCTGGTGGGTTGGGAGGGCTACGGCATGGAGGAACGGTCCTGGATCCCTCGGGCGGCCGTCCTGGACAGGCGCATGCTGCGGGAGTTCCATCGTCTGCATCCGGGTAAGCCTGGTGGGTTGCTGGGGGGCTCCCGTTGAGGGGGGGGGTACTGTCATGGTCCCTGTGCCTCACCAGCTTATCCTGTATTTCGGCAACATGTGTTCTCTCTCTCTCTCTCTCTCTCTCTCTCACCTGCCGGGGCAGTGCTCATTATGGGCTCCCGCCCCTGGCCCACGCACCTGCTGCCTATCGGGATGATCGTAAGGCCGATTTAAGACGGCAGCACTGTGTCACTCGTCACTGGATCGTTGAGCTATCAGCGTCAGTCTCTCAACCATTAGTGAGTGAAACTCTGTAAAGTTGTTTCCGTCTGTTCGTCGTAACCCCAGTCTCTGTGTGCAGATCTACCCCGGACCTTTCCCTGCCTGCCTGTTTCCGTGTGGACGAGTGAGTGGATTTGTGTGTCCCCATTGTGGGGAGTGAAGAGAGAGCCTTTGGAGTGCGTCTGATTCCCGTCTTTATAGTGACAAGCAGCGATACTGACCATGGTTCATATGATATTTTCCTAATAAATGAAATTTGATTTTAAAAATGTGTTAAGTCAGATGAAAATAATTGCATCATTTGTTTGGAAAATGAATCACTAAATTTCTGAGAGAAAATTTTAGAGACAAAACAGCTCACACAAGGACTCACTCTGGTTGTAAAAGCACAGCAGCTTTTTAAGCTCTTCAGTCTTTTTACTCAGCAGATCTCGCTCCTCAGTCATGGAAGAAAGTTGGTTACTGAGTGCAGACAAGTTTTTATTCACAAAATCTCGCTCCTCAGTCATGGATGAAAGTTGGTTACTGAGTTCAAAGATGTTTTTATTCAGACGGTCTCTCTTCTTAGCTTCTGCCGACACATGTCCAGCTAAATTATGGTCTGAAATAAAAAAAATTGAATTGATTAAATTAAGTTAAAAAAAAAAGGCTCTTAATCATTAATATAGTGCCTGATGAACAGTAGAACAAGTATCTATGAAAAGCCCAACTCACAGAAGAAACTAAGTGTGATAATTCCAATCAGCAGTAAAACAGTAAGCACGCCCAGGGAGAGAATAACACCCAAATAGAAATTTTTCTTAGAGCTCCTCTCACCTGAAAAGAAGATAAAAAACAAGTTACCCAAACAAATGTTCAGTAGTAATAAGAAATGTTATAACCTACTTGTTCTATCACTTCCTTTTTACCTGTGTAATTTGTTGAAGGTGTTGGGTTGTCAAGTTTAACACATTCTATATTGTTATATATTGCCTCCATTGCATACATGGGTTTGGATTATTTCGGCAGCACAGGATGAGTGAAGTGTGAAAGTCCTACTGGTTTCAGTTTACTCGCCTTTTAAATTCAGAGGAAGTCGCATATTTCAGAGGTTTGTGCAGCTATGCAACCACTGAAACCTGATATGTTCTTATTTAAACTGTGTATATATGTGATAGTCATACGCAGTGTTGGGACTAACGCGTTATTAAGTAACGCGTTACAGTAACTACGTTATTATTGCGGTAACGAGCACGGTAACTAGTTATTATGCCAAAATCAGGAACGCGTTACTCGTTACTGGGATTTAGATAGGGTCGTTACTCGTTACTTCGTGTG
>NW_005189851.1:0-3529 GCF_000239375.1 Pundamilia nyererei
TGAGGACTTGGGATCTGACAAGAAGCAAACTGGGGGAAGCAGCAGAGTACCAGACTTCCCTCCTCCAGCAGGCCGGGAGATCTTGTTGCGCACCTGTGTGCCGCGACCAGCAGCGTACTCCAAGGCGCTGCCTCAGCGGCTCTTCTGTGTCCTGATGAGGGAGGAGTTTAGGTTGGCCGGAGGCTTTTCCACAGACACGTCCTTCTTTTAAGTCCTGTGAACAATTCACACCTGGGATAAAAATAAGTGAAGGACACAGGATGGAGACTTTCACATAAAACAATAAAGCTGAATTGAACTAAAGTGAATAATTTGAAAATGACTCAGAGTTTTATCAGCGACACGTTACCGCAGCCTTTTAAGATCACTGAACCTGTTACTTCAAAAAACAACATGTAATGTTGAAGGGGACAAAGAGTTAGTTCATGTTTGACACTGATGTTAATCAAAACTTCCAAGATCCAGGATGAATCAAACAGCATTAGGTGTGTGATTTCACTCTGCTCCACACACCTGCGTGCTCCAATCAGAGACACCAGAGGAACAGGTGATGAATGTGATGGGGAAGCATACGCAGGTGTGACATACAGAGCCGTGGGAATTACAGGACATTATTACTGTTGATATATTCTCAGCGATCAGCTGTTAGTGAAGAGCATGAAAACCTTACTGCACGTCGGTCCACTCAACTTAGCTCGCTGGATAATTTACTCGTCAGCTTGAAAACATTTAACTTTAACAAAATGTTCACCAACACGGGTCAGTGTAGGTCACTGAGTCATCCTGCACACTAGCCCTGCCCCGCCCACCTGTGTTTATACACCTCTGCAGCCCCTCCTCCTTCAGCCGGGACATTTGTTCTAGCCTTCATTCATAAACTCTGCTTTCTAACATGCAGCTAAAGTTCAGTCTGCATGCTCGACCCACATACTCCTGGTAGCTGAAGTGAAATACTGCTGTGCGTAAGGGTCGGGCGCGTGACCACGTCACCTGGTCATGGGGTAAATGCCTCAGCCTCAGACTCGTTGCCAGGTGTTAGCTTGGCTCTGTAGCTCTGCAAATCAAAAACACAGTTAAACCTGTTCACATGCAGATCATGTGACCAGAGCTCATCCTTGAAAACCAACATCACACACACTATACAGCATATACATGAAATAAAGATGCGCAAGTGTTTCTCTGACCTGTGTGTACGCCGCCACATATGAATGTGAGCCATCAAAGAGAAACAGGAACTCCACAGGCTGATTCTGGGTCTGCAGCTGAGAGCACATTTCAAATGCTACACAGGCACCAAAAGAATATCCAGCGACTCTGTACGGGCCGTCCGGCTGCACCTGCCTGACGCAGCTCACGTAGTAGGCAGCCAGGGACTCAATGCTATCCAGAGGAGCAGCTGCAAAGGAAACACACGAGGGGAGTTAGTTTAGCTGCACAGTGACATAAACAGCTGATGCACAACATGTGAGTGACAAAGGTCTGAGAACAGAACCACAAACTTTTAAACTGTGAAACAAAGAAAACATGAAATCACATCAGGTCTTTGGTTTTCCTCAGGCCATTATGGAGGGAGCTGTACATGTACAAGTGTTTGCAGTTTCACCTTTGAACAGTCAGACTTTCAGCTTTAACACATTTTGCTGTTTAACAGTTACACACGTTTTGATACACATGATTGTGACACCTGGTGAGGACGCACACTCAGCATTTGATGACAAGTAGGGACACGTAGTTTCCACGATGGTTCAAAGTGTTGATTTTGTGTTTTAAAGTTTTTCTCTGTGACTGTAAAGTCATTTTAATATGAGCCCCATTATGCTGACAAACCCACGCAGACGATGCACACAGCTCAGCAACACCAACAAGCCTGAAACTCAAACGACATGAAAAGTTATCCATGAGGCGCCAAAACACAACAACAGCTGCAGCAAAGGCTCTTTGTACTGTAAGATGAAGATCCTACAAAAGTAGGAAGCCTCACAAACCACATGTAGACTGGTTGTGCAAACTCCCACAGACCCTGCAGTCGAGAGGATAACAAGCTGCTCCAGTGATCATGACCAGGACACAAACTGCTTCCTCCTGAATCAGAGGCCTGACTGACAGACACACCCTGGCATAGAGGAGGCTTAGGAGTGTGACAGTTGGAGCACACTCTCAGGTCTAGGTCTTTAAACAGGGGAACCACCACCCCAGTGTGCCAGTCCAGAGGCAGCATCCCAGAGCTTCACGCAGTGCCGTGTCAGCCAGGACGGCCCTGCAACACCCAGATCCTTCTCATCAGCCTCAGGTCTGTCCTAAATCCTAGCAGGAGCTACCACGACGCGTACCACAAAATGCATCGCACTGGTTCTTCCCAGTAGTTCAACTCCTTGGAACTGGTTGTCTGCTTGCCAATGAATCCTGCTTATTGGTTCCACTTGTGCTACAATCAGGACGAATTGTAGTGGGTTAGGGTTAGCTGGATATGTGCTGGATATGTGGTGGAGGGTAACTGCAGGAGAAGAAGCTAGTGGGGGAGTAGAGCAGAGGAGTATGTGGGTCCCCGGGGCCTGCTGGAGGTCAAGGGCCATGCTGGATATGCGGTGGAGCGTAACTGCAGGAGAAGGAAAGCTAGTGGGGGACTAGAGCAGGGGAGGATGTGTGTCCCCGAGGCCTGCTGGAGGTCAAGGGCAGTGCTGGATATGTGGTGGAGGGTAACTGCAGGAGAAGAAGCTAGTGTGGGAGTAGAGCAGGGGAGGATGTGCGTCCCCGAGGCCTGCTGGAGGGCAAGGGCCATGCCCGATGTGAGTAGCAGCAGGGCCAGTGCGCCCAGGAGCACATCTTTTTCGACCGTAAGGGAGACAGGAGGCCGACTCACTGCCTCGGCTAAATGGAGAGGGAATTTCAGAAGGGCCAGGGCACAAGCATGGACCTTTTTCAGCTGTAAGGGAGACAAGAGCAAGGTGTGATGTAGGTCCCCGGGGCCTGCTGGAGGTCCAGGTCCACGCTCGATTTGAGTAGCAGCAATGGCCAGTGCACCAGCAGCACATCTTTTTCGACTATAAAGGAGACAGGAGGCCGAACAGGTCTCTGACCCTTCAGCATAGACAGGTGGCTGAATGGGCCCCTTGGGCCCTCCAGCTGAGACAGACAGCTCAAACGGGTTCCTCTGACCCTTCAGCGGAGACAGACACCGAACCAGCATGTGTGGAGACCTCTGGCAGTGTGGACACTGGCTGGAGCTTAGCGGCACATTGGCTTGGCTCAGGCAGTGGTATGCAGTCCTCAGAGGGCTGAAAGTGTTCTCCAACACATCCAGCAGAGGACAGAGGACTCTACTAAAAAATCCGACTCTACTAACCTATCAGAGGCTGCTTAAGATCAGAATGCAATCATCTGCAGTTTTCTTCTTAATTAACAATAAACTTAGTGTATATGTACTCCTAAATTTGATGAAAGTGATAAATAATAGACAGCTCTCTCTCTCTCTATATTCTGACATTTAACTAATTCAAAAGATATTTCAATATTTATTTATCTAAAACAA
>NW_005189851.1:3852-5754 GCF_000239375.1 Pundamilia nyererei
GCTGGGCAGAGAGCAGCCAGTGATCTTCTAGTTGCAAGTTCACTCTAAATTGATGTTTAACAGAAAAAAAAAAATGTTTTTATGTTTTTTCCCTAAAGTGTATGTAAATATCTGGTTTCAGCTGTGAATATACTGCTGTGTATTGAAATTCCTCTTGTTTTGCATAGAAATATACTGAACAACATACAAAGCATAATATATAAAATAAAATCTACCTGAGTTTTTTCTTTGAAAGAAACCACTTATGTCAATTGTTGTGTTCATCAGTACATAACTGAAACCGATTACAGTGCTTTGTTTAGCCGTGGAGGGAAACAACTGAAAATATGAAATAAACACACATGTAAGCTAAGACTCTCTAAAAAAACATCATTGTTGTTGTTCGGATTTTCATTTCCCCATTTGTTGATTCACTCCAAGAGCGAGTAACGTAATATGGGTCAAGTGATCAGTTTGATATCAATCTTTTGTGATACACCGTCATATTTACATTATTTGTACAGTACGAATGATTTGCTTTGGTACCTGGTCAAACTTAAGCTCTCCTCTGTCTGCCTGTCTACGCTTCTCCTGCAGCAGTTTCTCCCCCCTCGCTCACATGCGTAAGTGCTATGCTCAGTCACCCAGTGCCTGAGCTCAGATCATACCAAAATTAGGGTGAATTTACGACTGTGCGCTATGTGCTTCGAATATTGTGTGTAGTTTTTTGTTTTATACAGTTGGCAGTCAGGCATCAGTAACAAAATCACCAGGCTCACAGTAGACAGATTCACAAGAAATTAATTTGGGCTTAGAAGGAATAAAACAAACAGAATCCTTAATTAAGCTTGCGTTAGATTGCAAAATGGTCCCAGATGAAACAGTCTTAACAACACGAAATGCACAGTTCTTTGAACCCAGAGGAAACAATTATTCTCAAAACAAACACTCCTTTGATTCTCAGGGACAGGAGCTCTGGGGTTCATAATACTAGCTTTAGCAGTCTTGGTGAAAACATTCTGTGTATTCCCTGACACGAAAGGCGGAGGAACGAAGTCTTTCTCACTCATCCCAGCTGGGCGTCCACAAGGGAAGTTGGACTCCTGTTGGAGCCGGGGACGCCGATCGCACTTACGTCGCGTCCCAGTGGAGGAGGGAGCGGAGGTGCTGGACCGCGATGGGGAAAAACTCTGGTGTGGCTGCTCCGGCTGTGGTGTGGACACACTGGGAGAGCCGGGTGGTAAGATGATAATCCCCAACATCCTGTAGAACACCTGTGCAGGCATGAGCTGGCTGCCTGTGGGTTCATAGTAATCATAGTAATGGGGCCGACCGACTGCAGTCCCAGGAAAACCAGTCTCATTTACAGCAGTCATTCCCTCACTTGCTGCACAGAAAACAGAACCAGAAAAAATAGTCCTTGTGTCAGAGTCAGTGTTCTTTTCACTCACCACAGCCAGCAGTTCTAAAGTCCCAATATCCGGCTGTGGGGTGATGCACCGGCGGCACAAACGTCGCTTCCTTCTCGGAGACGGCTCTGACAGGCCAGGTAATTCCACATCTGGCAGTTCGGACAACACGTCCTCCGTTGAGGCGAGCAGGCGAGCGGTAGTGGCGAGGGGGTGAAGTTGGAGCATGAAATCTCGTACGAGCAGGTGCAGTGAGTCCAATAGCCAGGGGTGACCAGAAATAAGCTGCTGTAGCCTGCCTTCCAGAGTGCAGAGAAACCCCTCTCCCTCATGCTCCAGCCATAGGTTGACTAACCTGGAAGCAGAGTCAATTATAACCTCCCGAAGCTCCTTGGGAGGGGCGAATGCCACTGGATCCATAATCTGGCTGGTCCGTACTGTCACGGCGAGTGAGAAGAGCTGTGAGGAAAAATAAAGGAGGATCCAAGTGCAGGCACTCACTGAGATGATTGAA
>NW_005189852.1:0-1221 GCF_000239375.1 Pundamilia nyererei
GTGAAGGTCTGTGTCTCATGTGAGTGTGTTCAGTTCTACTACTCCCCTGTCTCGTTAGTCCACTCCCTCCCAGCTGTGTCTCCCTCCTTTTGCCCATTCCCTGATTACCACCCTGTGTATATAAGCCCTGTGTTTTCCCGTGCTCAGTGTCGCTTTGTACCATCGGATTATGCCTGTGTGTTTTTGTGTTGTGTATTTTTGGGTTCAGTACCATTGCTCAGTTTATGTTTTGTTTTTCTGCCAGCAAATAAAGCTGAGGTTTTTTGGGTTACAATTCAGTGTTCGAGTCCTGCGTTTGGATTCTCCTCTCCGCCTGCCCACACACAGAGCCCTGTCAGAACGACGCGACCGGTATGGATCCAGCGGACTCACGTTTCGCCTCTGAGGGAGAGAATCTCGTCACCTATGGGATTACTGTTGGAGGATAATCCACGCTGCGAGCCCCTACAAGAGGCAGCTGGAGGTGGTGTTTTTTGATAATTTTTTGTCGTCCACTGCCTTCACTGTCAGTTTTCTAAATATAAATGGACTTAAATGAATAATAACAGCTCTAAGAGCGAGGCTAAGCTTCGAACTGTTTGGCATGAGCGGTCCAGGAAAGGACGATTCAGCTACCCTCCTGGAGGCCCTCACCACTCGGTGTTCTCGACGTCAGTGGCATTTTTTGCCAAGGTTTATTGCCAAATCGTTTGATCCATCCTTGAAGAACAAATGCAACCCTCGCCATCATCACCCAACCATACTTCCATTCTCTCCTGTAGTACGGACTGGTGCAGTTTTCATTTCCACACCGCAGCAGGAGCAGCCGCAGCAGAGTTTCTCCATGTCACCTTTTGCCAGCCCTGATCCCATTTCAACTGGGAAGCGGCGGATGCGTCGCCAGCATTCACAGTCCCAGCAGGAGTCTGGGATTTTGTCTGAACAGCCGGCTAGGAATGTTCTGGATGATTGTCATGCTTCTGAACCTGTCAAGCATGTAGAGACTGCTGTTCGTCCTCAACTCAACACATCTGTGAGAGCAAACAACGTGTGTGTCATCCCAGAGACTCATAAGCCCGTGCCAGGTAACTCAGGAGCAGAGATGGGCATCGATGTAATCCGATTACTTTTTTCAAGTAACTAGTAAAGTAATGGATTACTATTGCAAAAACGGTAATTAGATTACCGTTACTTTCCCGTAGGAACGCTGCGTTACTGTGTTACTAAAACCGTGATTTTTTT
>NW_005189852.1:2572-5750 GCF_000239375.1 Pundamilia nyererei
TTGATCCTGGAACAACATTTAGTATGATGATCTGGGAACAACACCAACACGAGGATATCAGATCGGGCGTCAGAAAACAACTATAAGAAGACAGCTCCTTGGAAGACAGGACCAACTTCACACCCGATCAGATTTGCACTGTTAGACCTCTGCCTTACCACAACATACTTCAAATACAATGAAGGCTTCTACAGAGAAAAACATGGTTGCCCGATGGGCTCCCCTGTGTCACCTATTGTAGCCAACCTTTACATGGAGGAAGTGGAAAGCAAGGCTCTTGGCTCTTTCAAAGGAAGAGTACCCAGCCACTGGTACAGATATGTAGACCAGCGGTCCCCAACCCCCGGGCCTCGGACCGGTACCGTGAGTCGTGAGTCGTTTGGTACCGGGCCGCAAGAGTTGAGGCTCAGGTGTGAAATGTATGGTTTTCAGGGTTTTTTATCAGTTTTCAGCGTTATTTTGTTATCGTTTTTATCATTAACTCGGTTTTCCTGGGTCTTTTCACGTGTGTTATAAATAAATCTTCTTTTTTTCGGTACCGGTACTAGTTTTATTTTATTGTATTTATCCGCGGATATTTATCCTTTACACCTTAAAGGCAAGTTTGCAAGCTCCTTTGGCTGTGACTACTCCTGTGCCCGTGCCTGTCCTGTGTTTAAAAATGAACTGTGTGTTTCCCGCCCTTCAGCTCAGTTAGCTGCTCAGCAGCCACCTTTAGCTCAGTTTTCAGTGTCCCCTGCTCAGCAGCCACCTGTAGCCCAGTTAGCCACCCAGCCTGTCGCCCAGTCACCAACTCCACCACCCCTTTCATCTCAAATTCAGTTGCCCTCTGTTCCGTCTTCTTTGTTGCCGCTAGCGCAGTCTACAGCTTGTGAGATTATAATATTATTTTATGCCATGTTAGACCCCTAATTAAAGATTGTGAATTATTATGTAGTTTTAGTTTGCATTTATTCTCCTGAATTAGAAAAAGGTGATAACTATTGCATTTGTTAAACTGATTTGCATTACATTAGACTGCTGATTTATTGTGAATGAATGATATTGTTTATGAGGCATTATACTGCTGAGTTATAAGAAATACTGTTCGCAGAGAGTCATCGCCTTATTTGTCTGATTAGAAGAGAACAGAACATACTGGAGTTTTCTGCCCCATCTCAGCAGGAGCAGATAAACAGGGAGCCAAGGTCGTAGCTTAGGCGCCGTGTGAGAGAAAGCATGTGAATGTTTAGGCTTTTATGATAAGGTGGGGGCAACTAGAGGCTATAAGAGTTTGATCAATGCTCCACCATTTTGAGATCTGATGCTGTCTGCGTACGGTGTCCATCTCCCACGCGTGTGATCATTAAAATCATCGTTTGACTCAACCCGGCCGGACCAGTGTTGTTATTGTGGTTTTTCCTCTTGTGTCCATCCCCAATTTTTGAACTCGTAACAAGCTCCACCACAATCAGCCCCACTACCCATAGCTCAGTTTCCAGCCACTTACTACAACCTTTGTTACAGTCCATAGCTCAGTCAGTAGCTCAGTTGGTAGCGCAATCATTACCTTTGTCATCAGTTCAGGCTCCAGTGCTTTCATCCATGCAGTCAGCCACTCATTTACACCCTCAGCCAGGGGTATCGTTACCTTCTGGTCCAGCATCACTCCCTGCTGGGAGCTCGAGTGAGCCAACCCAGCACTTCGCGGCTCCCACACTGCTGTCTGTCTCCGCTGGCAGTTCAGGAGAACTGTTTCAGCCGCCCGTCTCCGCTGGAGGGTCCGGAAGGCCCGTCCAGTCATCTTGTGTTTCAGCTGGGGGTTCGCGAGAATCCAGCCAGCATTGTGCCCAGTTATCTGGGGGTTCACGAGAATCCAGCCAGCATTGTGCCCAGTTAGCAAGGGGTTCAGGAGAACCCAGCCAGCATCTTGCTACGTTGGCTGGAGGGCCCGAGGAGCCCGTCCAGCCTCCAGTCTCGTCAGCTGGAGGGCCCAAGGAGCCCATCCAGCTTCACGTCTGCTGACAGTTCTGGGAAGTCTGTTCAGCCGTCACCTGCTGAATCATCCCCTGTGACTTCTACACCGTCACCTGCAGCATCCACATCACTGCCTGCAGCATCGTCACCTGCAGCATCCACATCACTGCCTGCAGCATCCGCATCGTCGCCTGCAGCATCCACATTACTGCCTGCAGCATCACCACCTACAGCATCCACATCACTGCCTGCAGCATCCGCATCGTCGCCTGCAGCATCCGCATCGTCGCCTGCAGCATCCGCATCGCCGCCTGCAGCATCACCGCCGTCAGGTTCCGCAGCCGTCGCGCTGCCATCAGGTTCCGTAGCCGTGTCTTCATCCACGCCTGGTCCAGCCTCTGCTTCAGCTTCGCCTGGTCCTGCGGTTGCAACACTGCCGTCAGAGACAGCTCGGCCTGTTCCACCTCGCCTTCGTCGGCCGCTTTCCAGGCCTCTAAGTTGGCATCATGGCCCTCGAGGGCGGCCTCCTGAAAGAATTCGCCGCCGCCGCTGGCTTTGCGGCCAACCTCCGGACCTGCTCTGTCGCCGCCACTGCCTTCCGCGTGGCCAGCCTCCGGATTTGTTTTGTCGGCGCCGCCGCTGTGTGCACGGCCGGCCCCCTGAACTGTTTTGGCCCTGTGCTGTCTACCTTCGGGTCGACCCCCTGATCTTTTTCGTGGACTCATGGTTTGACCCTGTGTAGTTGGTTTTGAGTTATTCATGTATTTCTGGACTTGTGCTCCTTGTATTTTGTTTTGTTTGGCTCCTCCTCTCCGCCTGCCCGCACACAGAGCCCTGACAGTTTGTTTTTTAAACATTGAGGACCGATCTGCATTTGTTATTGCTAAATTAAAATATTTGTTACTATTAAATAATCATCATGACATTAATTTCATTTGAACATTAAGTTTGATTTAGTGGAGTCAGTTGTTCCCATGCATCATTCTGTAAGTGTGAGAATGAACTAAGATTAGAAAATATCAAAATATAAAGTTTGATTTATTTTTATTCATTACATCATACTAAACTTTGCTGATCTTTACCTGGGTCAGACTTGTTACTGCATGCTGTAAACAAACATACCACACCCTGCATCATTTGAATGGCTCTTGGTCGCTCTGTAAGAATATTTCTTTAGTGCCTCCCTTCACAGATGTGTCTGTATCAGGATGGGTCTAAACAA
>NW_005189853.1:0-5747 GCF_000239375.1 Pundamilia nyererei
AAACTTTTTCTTATTGTCAACAAATCTCTTCGCTGCCCCCTGTCTGTGGCATCAAACTATACTCATTCCTACTGAATAGTTGGTGTTAAAGCTAAATCATAGTTTATATTTCATTGGACATAAATTAGGAACTGAACCATGTGGACAAAAGTACCAGACCACTGCACATTGGACCTACAGGAGCTGCTCGGCCACGGAAACCCATGCTATGAAGCTCCACGTTTGAATGTTAGTCACGATTTCCTTTGATTACGAATCGTCATGTTTTTTTCACGTGTTTTTGTTGACAATAAGAGAAACATGTTACCAGTCTTAACGTCAAAAGCCCTGCAGAGTCACACAGTTATTGTTGGTAGTCAGTCCTCTACTCAGCTGTGCGTGCTGTGAATTAAATGGTGTGTATTAATAAAGGTAAATAAAGGTGGACATCATCACACTAACGGGGGCGGAGTTTGTACTTGAAAGGTTAGTCTGCACTTGTAACCACACGTGTAAGCGCTTTACTGCAAGTTCAAGACCATTGGTTTCCCCCCACAGCAGCCATTATGACACAAAATGACACGTAAACGCAGAAATCACATGAATTATAACGCCGCACCTAAACAGAACAGATGGTTCATTAATGTCAATAATAACTCCTGCGTTTTCCAGCTAATTCATGCCAGAATGGCTGCTGTGAAGTAGGTCTATATCACACTGTTGGAAAGGTTTAGTAATAATATAGATCCAACTCCTTTAACTCTAATTTATATTCTAAAGATGGGCCCCTTAGAATATGTAATTTTCACAGCTGTTCTGTACAATGTTGAATATGGCATATAGGTGCTGCATTGTGGTGATCTATGGAATTGCACTTTGACATATGGGTGTGTGTGTTTGTGTGTGCGCGCGTGTGTGTGTGCGTGGGGAGGGGTGAAAGCGTAACTGATAAACACAAGTAATGTACAGCATGTCTGGGAGGAATTGTACGCTACCTGTACAACATCTCAGCGATTTGTAAATAGCCAAAGTCTTCCATTCTAACGTTGGTATGACCTTGTTGCCAGTGGAGAGGAAAAACACTGATCCCCATGTACAGACCTTTAAAGTGACATTTTATTTCTATAAATACTTCATCATTTATTTGACAAGGATACAAGATACCGCTTCACCTAAGATATTTTCTTTTTGCACCAGCTCAAAAACCCAGGAAATAACGGGAGTCAAAGACTAAAAA
Source organism: Pundamilia nyererei (assembly GCF_000239375.1). Lineage (NCBI taxonomy): Eukaryota > Metazoa > Chordata > Actinopteri > Cichliformes > Cichlidae > Pundamilia > Pundamilia nyererei. The sequence goes on from NW_005189853.1 coordinate 1,217, forward strand.
ATAAAAAATAAAAAAAATATTTTGTAATTTGGGTCTGTTTGGATAAATCTTAGCTAAGATAGAGTATGTCCTATATGCGTACATTATGTAGTAAGTATCAATAATGTTCCTTTATTTTGATGGTGTTGATATTTGCTAGTCAGAAAACTGTTAAATCTTTACTCCAAATGTTTGATTTTACATTTGATCAAATATATTCAAAGAAATAAAGAGATGATAAAGAATAAATGCAGCACGTGTCTGTTCATGTTTCCTTTCCACAAGATGTCCTTGCTTACCGTATTGTAAGGGTGAAGGTGGGGAGGGGTGTTTTTGTGTTTGTGAGTGACAGAGGTAGAAGGAAAGGGTCCGTCAGCTGTGTTTTCATGTTCAAATGAGGCTTACCATCTGTGAGAATATGATAAATGTTTCCACTCGAGAGATATCCGATAACGCCTTCGCTTCCACTCTCCTGCTTTGATATTTCTGACAACGATCTTTCGTATTCTGAATAGCAGTCACAGCGCTGCAGAGAAGCTCTTTGAAGATTGTGATTGCCGAAATCTTTGCTAAATAACACAATCCCATTTCGTTTCTTTCTCATAAAACACTAAATAGCGTGGGTTTAGTGTGGCTGTCCATTAAGTCTCAGTTCATATTGAGAACATGCACACATTCATATTAAATGAGCAGATTTACCTCTTGCAGGATATTTTATCAGGAACTGAAAACCGAGAACTTGTAGTGTGTATTAGATTTGAAATAGCTGCTCCTTAATGGAGAAACTCCAAGGAGCAACGCTACTCTCAACAGATGTTTTCCTCTTCAAGGTAAGGAACTTCAATGAAGAAATCAGCTTTGGAAAAATAAACTGTATACAGAGTGTCTGTACATCAAACTAGTTTTACATTCTTAGCCACACCCACTTAAATCTTTATCTTTCTACGTGATAAAGAAATGCTGCTGTAGTAAATGAAAGAAGTCTCTCAGTACGGCTTTTTGGCCTTAAACTGTAAGAAATAAACATGGAAAATGACAGAAATTTATTTTTTTAAAGCCACTGTAAAAACACACATTTCTATATTAGATAAAGGAACAAAACAGGAACTTTCTATAATTTAATTGTTTATTTATTACTTATTTACTTGGTTCAGTATGAGAGGCCATAGGTGAGGTCTTCAGAAAGGACAATGCAAAATGTATGAAAATACATTTAAATATCCAAAGTTTATGCCTTCCTCCACTTTTACCAAAGCCGCCCCGCAGGCCCCTGGACCTTATGTTGGACACCTCTGACACAGAGTGTTGTGAATAACTGTAAATTAACTATAAAGAGGGAGTTGCTTGCATGTTCTCCCCGCACTTTTGTGGGCTGTCTTAAGGTACTCTGGCTTCCTCCCACAGACCAAAGACTTGCATGCATTTGGTTAATTAGCGATTCTAAACTGATAGTAGGTGTTAACGTGAGTGAGAACAAATGTCTATATGCGCCCTGTTGAATTGGATAAACGGAGTATTAAAAAAATGGATGGATGAACTATAAAGCCCTTTACATGCCATCATTATCCTCTATGCAGAAAGTGTATGGCAAATGCACGGCACGAGATGGCACTGTGTTTCCTTAGATAACATAGTTTCTTTGCACAGACACTTCTACACTCCACCACCTGGGGGAGCAAGAGTCCTTCCTCTGATTTGGAGACAGTAGACTTAAACACAGACTGAAATACCCAATTTATTTATTATCCTTGGGTGCAAAACTTCTTTAAAACTTTGTAAAGAACTGCAGAGGCTGTCATATTGGAAAATGAACTCGTTAACCTTGCTCCTCTGACAAGGCACAAAGCTATTGTACACAGTCTATCATGTACAAAAAGTTCTTTACTGGTTTTCTGTGCACTTTGCAGAAAATACATTTACTATTTCTTTAACTTGTAAGCGGACACGGCAATGTGAAGTTCAGCAATCAATCAGTAATCAAGCAACACTTTATTCTAATAAAACTTCCCAGGCGATACAAAAATCGGAAGCAGCTCAAACGTACACGTTAACTTTTAGTTTTTAATTGAGGGAAATGCTGATGTTCTCACTGCTTTGTTCTCCATGTCTGTGCAGGATACAGATAATTAACAAACATTAAATGTACTGTTAAGTAATACACAGTGCACGCAGTAATGTACACCATCTCTGTCTCGGACTGCGTTGCGTTTCTGATACGGACTGTGGCTTTGCAGCAAGTTTTTGATGTCTTGTCAACCGCTATTTTTTTTTTAAACATCCAACATGACAGACAAAACGTTAATTATCAGGACAGCGCTTCAGCCGTGAATATGCGGCCTGTTCCTCGAAGATAAATTCTATACTCACTATAAGAAAATAATAAGTTATTTTGTTCTTACTGGTATCGCTTTGTTCCTCTCTTTTTGATTGTTACGTGTTGGCTTAAATCAGTCTAAAGAAAAGCTCTATTCAGCAACAATAATATCACAATTAATCACTTACAGTATGCACACAAACAATGGAAACGTTAAGCTCTAATAAAAATAATGCCAGTGTAAACAAGCTTAAGTATCACACAACTCTCAAATTATTGCACATACATTCATAAATATACACTTCAACTTTGTGCCTTTTCTGTTTATGCATGTGGCTGCATCTCATGTGTGTGTGGGTGTGAACTTGGATAAATTAAATCTGGTGGTGATAGACATCAATAACTGAATGACACAAGTGACACCTATTAGACACGTATGTACAGTACCTGCACACACACCGACTTACACATACACACACTCACAACAGCACTTGTGCATAGATCTAAAGTCTCTTTCTCTGTTACTCAAACAAAAATGTGCAGTAACACATTTAAAGCATTGTTTTGGTAACAAAGTCCAGTCTGTCTTCAGTTCTGGTGCTTCATCGCAATCTATAAACAAAAGACATGTGTGTGTGATGGAGCTTGTTAAGTGTGCTGGTCCAACTTTGCTTTGGTCCCAGTCTGTGTGGAGCTGCAGTTTTCGGTTTGTCCTTTCAGTCCGGTTGATTCACAGAGAGACCTCGAGCCAAGGAATGTCGGTCCCGACTAATACAGATCCCAGATCTGATTTAAGTCATTCAGAAGGTGCGCATCCCTCCCAAACCGCTGTCTTACAACCAGCAGCTGTCACGTCTTATGCATCACCTGTTTGATCAGACGTCAGTTTCTCCTGGTCAGAGATGTCATCATCGGCAGGTGGCCGCGCCCGGTCAAAGAAACCACACTGAGGGAATCACATTAGCCAGTTAGTAGAGTTTTTAATAATTAAACTACCACAAGGAGTTCTGAGGATAGTGGATGATTTATGTACCTTCCACATGGCTAATGTCAGGATGGCCAGGACCAGCAGCCCCAGCAATATGGCCAAGATGATGACCCAGAGTGGAACAGCGAATGATACATCAGGAGTCCCCCATAACACCAGAGTCCCCATCTGCAGGGAAAAAAAACTGTCTATAAATTTTTCCTTTTTTCTCAAAGCTTGGCATAAAGACTCATTTTTATTGCTTTTTATCATACCGCGCTTCTGTGCTGAGGCAGCGTGGCGGGTTGGATGCGATAAGGCATCGATGTGACCGCAAAGGACACGGTAGAGTTGAGAATGTAGGGGTCATTACGCCGCTTTAAGATAAAAAAGTTATTATTTTAAAGGTGGCGTGTTACATATCAGACCTTCCTGCTGAGTGAGTTGAGCGATTAAAGTAAAACAAAAAGTTAACACAAAAAAAATCAACTGACCTGCAGGAAAGTGTGCGCCCAGAGTCGCGATCGGATCTTTACCACAGCACTCTGCCCGCGATCCAACCGGCCGACCACACACATTATCTTCAGACAGGAGACATTAGTGCAGTTCTGCATAAGGAGAGGGTTGGTGGAGGGAGAAGAAATATATCAAACACCTGTGAATGGCTAATGAAGATTTGGCTTAGTTTGTTTTCTTTAGAGACTTTACAGCTGGCTCACCAAGGTTTTATTGCTGTAATCCTGAGCGGTGCTGATAGATCGTTTGTGGCGGTGAGGAGGACTGCTGGTGTTCCTCAGGAAGCCCAGTAATTCTGGTGTGTCCTGGAGAGTGGAGATCTGAAACAAACGGGAAAATGTTATCAATACTTATTGTTCAAGCAAGTAAAAATGATTATTTTACATTTGAAAGAAAAGAAAATTTGATATATGATTCTCCAACTGGTCCCGGCAGATGGCTGTCCCTTCCTGAGCCTGGTTCTGCTGGAGGTTTCTTCCTGTTAAAAGGGAGTTTTTTCTTCCCACACTCACCAAAGCACTTACTCACGGGGTGCCATATGATTGTTAGGATTTTCTCTGTTTTGTCTGTATTATTGTACAGTCTTTGCCTTACAATATAAAGCGCCTTGAGGCAACTTGGCGCTACATAACTAAAATTGTCTGCCTTTTTGTATGAAAGGTACCTTGTAAATTAACTTGCCCTGTCTGTTTCAGTGCTTACAGTTTATAGTGCCAATTTAATCGTACTCTAACATGTGTTAGTGTATTCTGTCA
>NW_005189854.1:0-5733 GCF_000239375.1 Pundamilia nyererei
AATTTGTGTTGTACAGTTATTTCATTTTTAACCTTAATTTATATTTTATTCCTTCCTAGTTAAATTTACCCTTTTTAATTTTTCATATTTATTTCCTATCTTATTCATAGCCTTTTCCTTTTTTGTTTTCTTTAGGTCACGAGCAGTTGTCCAAGCATTTCACTACATATCGTACTGTTTATGACTGTGTACGTGACAAATAAATTTGAATTTGAATTTGAATTTGCTAGTGTTCTGGAAGAATGAGTTTATTTGAGACCTGAATAAAGTGTTTTGGTAGTTGTAGTGCATTTTGAATGTGAAATGAACTGCTTTGCCAAGCTGAAGGTCAGTTAGGAGGATTGTGTGAAGAGTTTTGCAAGAGTGGCCTAAGTATTGTGAAATGTGTCCTAGCGGCTGTAAAAAACTGTAAATTAGTGACACATTTGGAGCCTTCTGGACAGAGTTGAAGAGATGTCCGCTCTTAAAAAAATGTGTATCTTTGTCATATCTTAAATATGTCTGAATGATTCAATGTTACTTATGTTTTTCTTACATCAGAAGTAGAGAGTGCAAAGATGTCCACATTAATGCTGTAGTTACATTAGGGAAGACAGCGGTTGAAGACCACAGCATGACCAAAGTTATTGCGATTAATAAACTGCTGACTTTGAAATAGTTGCTTCCAAAATCTGGACCACATCTGCAGCCTGCCCCAGTGAGTTCTCATCTTCAAAGCAACTTTGGTGCACCAAGGCAGTGATAAAATGGCAATCACACAGTCTTATATTCACTCGCTGGGCCCATTTTAGGTTTGACAGCATTTTAGTAGGTAAAGGTGAATGGCTTGGACATGAATTGAGCTGTGGTTTGGGGAAGACCTCGAAGGGGACTGGCGACGGCTCCCGGGCCTGGCATTTACTAAATAGAAGTGAAGAAATAAAAGAATTGAGAACAAGGAGGGAGGGTGGGGCAAGCAAACGAGAATGAACAGCTTGCAGAACTGAGGGAACCTATATAGATGACAACCGGAAGGAGTGTGTTTGGAGGCGTGGTCCCGCTCCTGAAATTCCGATAGATACAAATCTCCAATAATATATATTTTATATAATATAACCCTGATATATATTATAAGTCTGCCTTCAGTTTGCTATTGAACTGAATTAGGTTGGTAATTCCATGCAATCTGTTGGTGGCGGCACAGCAAAACTCCAAATCGGTCACTGCAAGTCACACTGCAAGTGTTTGGAGACAAACTGCGCAACTGTCTTGTGATCAAAAGTGGTCACACAGAGGTTATGGGTGTGGCACGCTTAGCCTCTGGGTGACTCAGGTCACTGCAACTACTTGCAACTGATCACTGAAAGTGAAAATATTCAATGTGGTCACTGAACAAACACTGATTTTTTTGCCAGTCACACGGTGGTTACCATCCTATTTTTAATCAAATGTGACTGAGGAAAATATGGAAATAATGTCAGGTTGACTTGAAACACCGAGTTGATTGGATCACAGAACAGCAGAATGCTGCAAAGTCAAAAAGTCACATTTTCCAGCTGACTGTCAAATTTAAACACTTTTAAACATTCTTACGGTTAGAAGAGTTCGATTACTTTGTGGTTATCTGTGGCTTGAAAGTGGCAAAGGATCGAGCTTTGTCAGGAGCTGACATCCCCATTTCTAATCCCACCTATTACTGTAAGCTTTGAATGCTCATTTGTTTCTCTAATTAAAGGAATCAACATCCAGCGTGCATCACATCAAGTCTACTTGAATAATTTAATCATTACATCGTTTAACAAATCATGCAATTAAGGAATTACCAGTCCAAAAAAAGGACAACATAGATTTAACTTGACCTACTAGAGGCATCTGCACCTGGAAGCAGATGTCTGCCCCTCCCTGAGCCTGGTTCTGCTTAGAGGTCTTTTCCTGTTAAAATGGAGTTCTTCCTCCCCACTGTTGTTTATGAGTGCTATCAGAGTTTTTTCAGTTACATTATAAAGCAATTTGAGATGAATGTGTAAATTCAGAATGCATGAGAAATGACAGACTTAAGTAGAGACTTGAAGGGTGAAAAATAGAAACAGAGGAAAACAGGTGGGGAGGGATCAGCAACTACTCATGCAATCAGCTGGCAGGTCCAGTATCATAGCTGTCGGTTAGAGCGTTGATTCTTACCCTCCTAGTACATGACCCAGAAAATTTAGCTGGGATGGCAACTCTTGAGAAATCTCCTCGTAGTCTTAGGATTGTTTATCCAGGTTTTGGCACCATTAGAAGTGCCAATCCTCCGGTGCCCTGATCCCTGATCCCTGTTCTGACTCTCACCAGGCTCCCCTAAGATCAGCTGAATGGATATGAAAAACAATGGAAGCTTTTTGTACACAGTAGCGCTAACTTGGCAGACGGGGACACAAACGAGTAAAGGGGATCGTGAACAGTAAGATATGGCACTGCACTCATCTATCGTTTCTCTGTGTGTGTGTGTGTGTGTGTGTGTGTGTGTGCGCGCGCGCGCGCGCACATGCAGGCCAGCTCATATGGGCGAGTCTGCATCCTACAAATTATGTACAAATTCCTAAATCCGCTTTACCGCATTCCCAAACGCGACCCTTGTGCTTTAAGTTAATTTAATCATCTCAATCCGACTTGCTTTCATTTGCTTACGTATTATAATTCACTTTTTCTATAGTCTATTTTGAAGTTTTTCATTTGGCATTCTTTGCTTTCTTTTCTCCCCTGCCATTCTTCCTGTGTGGGATTTTCTTTCCTTTTTCTTCATCTTCTCTTTTTCCCTTTCTGTTGTATAAATTCCATAAATTCCGTCCTGTTTCGCAGTGAGGTTTGTTGTGTCCTGCCAGGGGGATATACAGACTGGACATTCCACAGGAGGGGGAGGAAGGAAAGATGATGGGATGTGTACTGAAAATGCAAAAAACATTTCTTTCTTTTTTAACCCTTTTCATATATAAATTTAAAAAAATATAGCTTTGCTTTTCTTGTTTTTTTATGGGATTCTTGTAGCTCTCCGTTAAAGTGTGTTGTTGTGCTGTAAAGCACAGATACTACTATCTTGTGTTCTGAGGCTGACAGGTTATTGCTGATCTTTGAGACAGCGGGGCAAAACAGTCTCAATTCAAGTTTTAGTTTTCTTAATTGGGAGCTTTTGGCCATTTCACACATAGCAGATAGAGACCGCTTACCCAGCATCAACACAAAACAAGGTGGGTACATTTGTAAAAGCATCTTGTTCTCTATGTTTTAGCACTCCCTCCAGACAAAAAGGGCAATTTTCTTCCCTAAAAGCAAATGTTTCTGAAACACTGAGTGGTATTATATGTTGTGTTGTGTATGAGGGAAAAGCAGCTCTATAGAAACACTGTCACTGTCAACAAAATGTGGCTTTAAATTTAGGTTGATATCTGGTTGTTCTCCGTGGATTTGGTCTGTTATTCATTCACTGAAATCGTTGTGCTCTGCTGGCAATAAATAATAAGAATCAGAATACTTTAATAATCCCTAAGAAAATAATATGGGTTACATTTCATCCAAGACAAAATGCACTCATGATATCAATCTATAGAGCAGTCATTTCTTCTTCTATGGTTTTCTGTGCCCGGTTTGCTGGCACTAGGATGAGAGTTACCCATTGTGGCGTTTAAATGTGTCTAAGCGTGACCATCAACAGTCTAAAAGATGGATGCAGCTACTGTGACGTCATCCACTGGTTCCTAAAGATGAGCATTTTCACTGTCACCATCTTGGGCAGTGAAACTGCCTGCTCATTGGCTAGCAGCTTTCCAGTCTCCCATAGACTTCCAAAGAACCAGAAGACTTTCCACAACTAGATAGGCTGAGCTTTTAAGATACGTCCACATTAGTTTAATTTTTCCTACCCAGAAGCTATGTCCATGTTTTATACCGTTTATGGTGGGTGCACTGCAGTTATGCAGTTTGTCCGAGGACATGCAGATGCACTAAGGAGTGGGTAATGCTTTCTAAGATTCCCATACAGCTATGGTAAAAATATATGGGGCGTTTGCCTCAAAAGCTTTCTGCCTGTCTGATAAGCAGTTCTAATAAAACATACTGGCAGCTTAAGAAGACCTTGACTTGATATCTACCAACTGCTATCAGAGATTAACTCAAAAGCTTAACACTTTACTTAAGGTCCTACAAAATCCTTTAATGAAAAATTCCAACATGCTTACAACTTAGCAATCTACTGCTATAACAATGGACTGTACATAAAAGATGGAACTGTGATCTCACCAAACTTATTCTCAGTGCTTTTGATAACAAAGAGTATCAAATTTGTATACATTTAGCAATGCGAAGTTTTTCACTTGCCAAAACTGAAACATAAATTTCTTGTTCAGGCTGCGTTATTGGCAGGAAAAAAAAATTCTTAAAATGGTTCTAAATACACTTCAAAGACTGTGGATAGGTCAGATTTAGTGAGTCAAATGAACAGTGGTTAGGTCTAATAGACTGACTAATACAATGGCTACAGTTCCCTGTGTCCAGACACCTGTTGGTCAAAGCATCCGGTGCTAAAGTGAGGCGATGCTTCTAGCTTAATTTTTCCATTCTAGCATCATGAGAAAGTTGTCATAGACAATAAAACATATATGAAAGATATAAAATACAACACAGAAAGACTGAAGCTATCCTTTTGGTCATTGTTTGCAGAGTTTGCAGACAAATCAACCTCTTCCATGTAAACTATGGATGACCTCATCAGTCTTCTAGTGTTTTGTTGCAACCCCTTCTTTGCGAGTAATTTTACCCAGTGAGAGCGAGGGACCTCCACCACTCATCAACTACTCAAGGAATACTGGTTTTCCCCCAGCAACTGGAGGCTTCCAGAGGTCACCAACCAATCTCTAAGTCTGTGTGACTGAAGCCAGAGGGACTTGGGGGGGTTGAAGCTTAAATATACTGCCAAATTAGAAGGATGAGTTTGATATGCGACATGAGGAGGGTAAAACAGTGCAGCTTAAGTTGCCTGCCTTTACTAGCTTGGATCCTTTGTCCTTTAAAAATTTATTGATCTGATCTGATCTGATTTGATTTTTCAGATGCTGAGTGAGTTGTCTTACATCTCATCAAACACATTTCATTGTGATCTTGGTCCTGTGTTAACTTACACAGCAAAAAAAGCTAAAACCATACTGACGCTGTTTTGTTTTGTTTTTTATTGTGTGACAGCAGTGACCTAAATAACAGCAATGAGGAAATGATAGTTTCTGAAAGTGTTGCAGATGAGCTCCCTATAGACTCCTGTACATAGAAAGTCACTTATAGGGAGTAGGGTGATGGAAATGAGTGCATTACAGTTTTTCTCGATTGTTTAAACACTATAACCAGGCCTCTAAACTAAAATTTCAAAACCGTAACGCTACTGCTCAAAAAGCTCACCCATTTCCCTGAACTATAAACACTATTCCCTGCTTTGACACATGACTCAAATTTGGTGAACTGTTACTGCAAAACTATACACACAAATCCCTACATTTTACAGTGCTTACACCATGTAGTCATTTAGAAAGCACTAGCATGCAATAATGTTAACTTAAGTCAGCATAGCTTGAGCTCAATTAGCACACAATTAACCAGGTGGAAACACTAGGAGTCAAAATTTAGCACACACCAATCAGAACCTGCGATAGATAGATAAAAGGGCCAAAGTCAGCTCATTCAGGTTTGAAACAATGGATCCAAAGAGATGCAAAGGAAGAGGACGTGGTG
>NW_005189855.1:0-5731 GCF_000239375.1 Pundamilia nyererei
TACATATATATATATAATTCAAATCTTTTTATATGTCGTCACTGCAAGTCACCAAAATCAGTCTTAGTGGTTTGACTAATGCAAGTTAATAATTATATTTGAATACATAGTTGTAATACCAGCTTTATCCAATGAGGAAAATTAAGAACAGTTTCATGACTCGCTTTGTCGAAGCTCTTGTAAACCCAGCTACTTTAAAACATTGTAAAACCCATTTTTAACATGTAGTTGATGTTGTCCTCTGCTTTAGAGAGTTCTGGGTTTTGAAGATGAAGCATTTGAGTGTAAAAAGTTTGACAGGAATCCTATTTCTTTCAGACGAAAATAGAGTGATTTCATTTTGAGCTTTGCATTCCCTCTGTTCCTCCAATATGCTGAAGTCAATTATGCTCAATGTTATTTTTTATAAACTCTATTTTATAACTTTTATAAAATACTTGTATTTTCTAAAGCTCTGTTGGTAAAAGTAGATATTACAATTAATTATCATATCATATGTGAAACAGCCATAGTAAAATCACAAACATTTTATTACCGTTTAATCAACATTCTCCCAAATATTTGTAAACAAAATGCACACATTTTCACACAAATACTTTATACAAAATGCAATTGCTATTTCAGTTATAGTTTAGCTGAGATGTTCAGCTGATGTTGACATTTGAGTAAGAATTTTCCTCTCCTATCGCCTTGAAAGAAACTGCAACTTTCTCATGAAATCCTTTCCCAGGCTGTACGTTTCATGTGTAAGTAGGCCTTGCAGTTACAAAAAGATTGTTCTTCCAGTTTGCATCTGAGAGCTCTGGAATGTCATTGTCATTTCTCACCAAACTCTCAAATTCATGCTCTCAAGTCCCATACTCTTTTTAGCACTTTTCCCAAGTTGAGCCACCTGACAGCTGTTTGCCTATGTCACCATGCTCCTTTAAAAGTACAACAAACAGTGTTTTGTTGAAGTTAACTATTTACTTACAACATCAACAATACAGCAATATGTTAGGACTGACTTAACCAAAAGTTCCTGGCGTATAATACAATACAAAATACGAATTCCAGTTCAGGGTTCATTTCAATCACCTTATATTGCATCTGATTCAGAAATCCAATATTTTTCCCTTCAATAGCCATCGGTTAGATAGTCATTCAAGCATGCATCTTTTTTTTCAACTGAAGTTCCAGATTTTGTGCAATATCCTCAGTCTAACTTCTTACGTTTTGCCTAGAGAGGGACACATTCTCAAATACATTTTTTTCTCATGGTCTATTAGCATCTTTAGAGTCAACCAGAATGGTTTTGTGTTTTGTTGCAATTTTGTAGGAAATCACTGGTCTTGACTACTCCACGTAAAGCTTGTAAAAAGTCTGTTTTGCTTTTGCAGCTTTGCTAGCTTTGGGTTATCACTCTGCATCAAGTTCTTGTTTTTCTGTGCGTTCAGCATCCTTTTGGCAATTCAATTACTAGAGCAATTTGTTTTCCATAAACTAAGTAAAACACATTGCGGTACTTCTGACTTCAGTAAATGCACTTTGATTTTTTTTTTTAACCCTTGTATGGTGTTCGGGTCTGTGAGACCCGTTTTCATTTTTTTTCAAAAGAAAAATTAAACAATTAATTATTTTTTCAACCTGAAATTCATTGGCTTTGGCTTATTTTCTGTGAAGAACATGAATCCAAACTAATTTTCAATGACTTCGTACTGTACCTCCCCCCACGCATTTACATTACATACAAGGTGTTCGGGTCCACTGGACCCAGGTCTAATAAAAGTGTTGAAAGTGTAGGTCCTGTGTTCCCACACTCTGTCCTCCTCCTTTCTGGTGCTGCTGATAGTGTTTTCTTCCCCTCCTGTTCCCGCACAAAGTTGCAACATTGTTGAAAATTCAACTACCAACACCGTCTGCTCTTACATTCCCACACATTTTACCCTCTTTCTTGAGGGATCCAAATTTTATTTTCTCATACCCTGTCCCTCCTGCAAATTAGGGGCATAATACTATAAATAAGACTTTGCCAGTGTGGTTCTTTATCACAACTGATGAAGATGGCAAAAGATTATCTGCTGCGAGGGCCATCCAATTGATTTTGGAAGAGAGAGGAGCTTCGGATGATGATGCTGACAAAGAGGTTTCAGAATATTTCACATTTCTGAAAATTCAGAGTCTGACAGTGACTTTGAAGAAGAGGATGAGGTTGAGCACCATTTAGTAACAAAACAAAGACGAGTACCCCATCTGCAGCCAGCTCCAGGACCAGAACAAGCCCACCAGACAGCAAGTGAAGAAATATGGATGTCAATAACTGGTGAAATTGAATGGTCTTCTTGCCCAAGAACTGAGCCACCCTGCAGAGCTGTTACTCTGATAAGCCAGGGCCAACATGGCTGACAGTTACTCATGTGCAGGACATCAAGTCTTCATTTGAGCTTTTCATCCCAGATTCCATCCAGAAAATTATTCTGGATTGCAGTAATCTAGAAGGAAGGTGTGTTTTTGGAGAGAGGTGGAAGGAGATGGACCAAATTCATCTAAGAACCCCAAAGGCCTACTTTGGGGTTCTTATCCTTGCAGGAGTTTTCAGGTAACAAAGGGGAATCCACAGAATCCCTGTGGGATGCAGAAACCGGCACGAACCTTTCCGTGCATCAGTGTCTCTGGAAAACTTCCACAAAATTTCCAGGATTATCCGTTTTGATAACCGAGACAACAGACCAGCTCGACGGCAGAGAGACAAGCTAGCTGCCATCAGGACAGTGTGGGATAAGTGTGTGCACCACCTCCCCCTGTTTTACAACCCTGGGCCTAATGTCACCATTGATGAGCAGCTGATCCCATTTAGTATTGAAACATGTTGCGTCTTTCCACTCACTCCACTTGATTATAACTGATTTATTTTTTTTATAACATTTAAAAAAAAACGAGAAGCATAATTCATAAATGTGATCTAGCAAAGGTAAAGGGAAAAAATTAACCATGTTTGCTGTTCATATGGCTTGTAATTGGGATGAAGTAAACATCTGTTGAGTAATTTAACATAAAATTGTTTGATAGTGTTAATTTGGAAAGCCAAAACTCTAGCGGGTCCACCAGACCCATGAACACTGGCTGAGTAACAAAAATATGAACACCACACAAGGGTTAATCAAGACATGAACTTCAAACTTTTTTATTAATCTTTTTTTAATATAAGTTGACATCTTTTATCAACCAAAGGCCAGATGTGGCCCAGGAGTCATAGAATCTGCTACTTGTTTTTCCTTGTTATTAAAATAATTTATTTTTAACAGTTGTGGATGGATGTGGCTGTTGTGTTGTTTTGTTTGTGAGATTTTACTATATAGGCCATGATATGTATGAGAAGAGATTAGATAAATAATCAATAAATAAATGACTATGACTAGATAAATAAAGGATATGAGTATTGGTTTGGTTTATCTGTTACACTGGAATTAAATTTACTGAAATGAAATGGAATGGACTATAACCTTGGACTTGTTTCCTTAATTTGTTCACAAAGTAGCATGGCTCACAGTTAATTACTAAGTTCAAAAGTGAAATTTAACCACCTTGCAATGTGGTTCCACTGTTTGTTTGTTTTTTACAATTTTGCTTTTAGATTTGCATAAATAACATATTACACATTTTTTCAGTATTGAGATAAATCTATAAAATAAAGATTTATGCAGAAATAAACCCAAAATGGATCTACAGATCTGTCAATATATCATTTACAAAAGTACAGTATATTTGTTAATAAAACGTATTTCATTAATAATAATAATAATAATAATAATCTTTCTTTGGATAGCTACAATTACTTATTTTAACCACGTTTATATGCCCAGTATGGAATGTATCATTACTCCTGAAACATTTAAAAAAGTCAAGATCACTGCTGAAAAAAAAAATTGCATTATTTGCCCAGATATTTTGGTATCAAATGTAAACCAAGACACCAGAACAAATGAGCACATTACACCAGTATAACCAACTGGCTTTCAGAGGCTTAGCTCTGGGACTAGGTTTTCATTGTTATAGTATTGTTATAGGTATAGTATAAGTATAGTATAGTATAGTATAAGAAAGCATGTCTCTTGCAGTATTGTTCCTTGTTTAGTGGCATCATTCATAATTTGCGTTGTTCCTGTGTTTTGGTTTATAATGACCTGCAAAACCGACATTTTCATCAGGTTAACCTGCTTGTGCTCAGAATGTTGCAGAACTGCTACATTTATGATGCTGAATTAACATTTACGTTAGTTCTTTATTTCTTATTGCCACTTCTTCAATAAAAATCATAGCTATTGTTGTATAAAATTAGATGAAGGTTTTAAATAATTTGCTTAAACACAATTTAAATTTTACATCTCCAACACTCTACTCATACCACAGCTGGACTCCTACCATATTGTAGTCATTACACCTGCCTGGTATCATTTTTTGGTTATACTATTTCTAAATATTTTGGAATGTTTTCATCATATCCTTATTCCCAACTAACAACAAACCTTTTATAATGAGAATTTTTTCATCACAGAACATCTGTCATTGAGGCTCAAGCTCTTAATCCCTATTAGACTTTACACCTCTCTGCAAGGCCAACCTAAATACATCTGAAAAGAGAACTTTTCATCACTTTCAGTAACGCTGTAGACATGAGACATAAGCTTTATTTTTGTCTGTTTCATCATTTGATGCCTTTCATTAAAGTTTTTAACAAGCCTGTTTTAATGAACTCACAATGCTTGATAGTGAAGTAGCTTTGACAGTTTAGTGTCTGTAGTTCTGTAGAGCTCTCTCGCGCGCTCTGTACTTATGCAGAGTATTCTGATCAAGCTGTTGTGTCGACTTCATTAACTTTACATTTTTATCTCAATTTCTTTCTTCTTTTTACAGAAACACTTGTGTAACCATCCCAGTTAGAGTTTGCACTGGGTTTTGTGTTCTGTCATTTTGATGGACAGAGTCATTCATCATGTGACTTTAATGTTACTTTTTATTGTTAAAACGATTAGAAAGAAGAGATTTAATTGCTTTACATTTCTAGAACCGCTGGATCATATGCAATTTGATATTATTCTGAAGGTGGAATCCTCCCTCTGCTGTGACACTGGACTCCAAAATTACTAGCTTTGTTTCAGCAAGAACATTAATATAATCAGTCTCTGAATATGGTTGGTCTTGTTGATCCTAAAAACACTCCCATCATTGAGAAATAGTGGAGAATTCTACAATACCGTTTAATATTATGAAAGTTAAAACATCTGCCAGATCCACCATCAGTGTTATTGTCAAAATACCAGACTTCAAATATTTAAATCATTGTTGGAATATCACTGATTGAACCCCTATGTTCACATAACCTGTGATCTCAGTGTGTTTGTATACCATATATACTATATGTATGTATATGTTCATTGTTTAGTTTGTGAGCCATGTGTATGATGAAACATAAAAGTTGTTAAACCCAGTCTTTTAACTCTTGTGGTATCACTGGTCTTCTGATGGGTTTAAAAGCTCTTTGTAGGAGCTTCGGAATCAAAATGCCACTTAGTTATCCAATCCATTACAGCCACTCTGTCTGCAAATGAAAAAACAAGAAAACAAAAATATTTCACAACATTAAAATTCACAAGAGTTTTAATTGTTTTTCCCTTTATGAACATACTTTGTTCGTCGGGTGAGAACGTTACATGGTTACTAGGGGTGCAATGATACACAAAATTCACGGTTC
>NW_005189856.1:0-1514 GCF_000239375.1 Pundamilia nyererei
TCCTATCAGCCTACCTTTCTGACATGTCTGCCCAATGTGATGTTTGTGTAAAGTTGGTCAGAAGGTTCCTTTGTAAGTGCGCATGCGCCATTAGCGTGCTGCCTGCTGTAACCCTAATTTCCCTCGGGATGAATAAAGTATTCTGATTCTGATTCTGCTGATTATTTTCGCCACATCTACTGGCCATGCATGAAATTAATGAAAGTTTAAAACATTTTTACCAGATGCTGCAGATTAAATCCTAATATTTTGGATTTTGTTGGTGTTATTAAGTATTGAAAATATTGCTTTGGTAACTTGTCAGAACAGGAATTTTTGAACAACAGTTGAAAACTGCTATAGCATAACTGCTATATAAATGACAGAGCTCACTCAGCTCACATTAAATTTACATTTGCAGTCTTGGACTTGATGCTTGATACAAATGGAAATGTTAGATTTCATTGTATGAAACCACTGAAAAATAATTCAGAGCTATATAGTGTCATTGTGAAATGTGATTTTAAATTTATTTATGCACTTAACACTGAGTTACATATTCATACATTAACATGTACAACAACAATAAAAAATGTACAATTATTTAAAAAAGTTTTCTCAGTAACAAAAGTAAACAACTCTGCTATGTGCTTGAAAGTGTGCAGTTTACTTTTTGTATTTTTATTGTGATGTAAATAAGACAAAAATGATCAGTAAAGGACAGACAAACAAAAAAGAGACAAGCAAATTCATCAAATATATTATTATAGTGTAGTCTCATAACTATGTATAGAGCATTATGTGTGTTGATTGAAATGGTAAAATAAATAATTTGATAGTCATGAAAACTTTTTCAACTATATAAAGAATTAAAAATGCTCTCAAATCACAGCCCAGAAGCCTACAGCAGAGCCTAATGCACATTCCAGGATGATTTTCTCCTTGTATGCGGTTAGATTTTTTATTGGGACTAGAGGGCTCACGACCAACCAAATAGTACATAAAACTTGAATAAAGTTGTTCATTTACTTGTTCATTTACTTGTCATATTTCTTGATATATTAAAAGCCCTAATCTTCTGTGATGCAAAAAAAAAAAAAAAGACAGCAAAGACATAGTAATGAGGGATGAAATTTTCCAGTTATCTTTTCATGTGTTTTTTAATAATTAATATTTATTCCTAAAAAAAAATTGTTTCCTTATGTGATGCAATAAAAAAAACAATGTTATTAATTGGCTCATAGTAGGAGAGATTGGGCACACTGGATGGAGGTTGAGGCCTACCTAGAGGTCCCACCACAGCCCCAACCCATCTAGTGACATACCCTGGAACCCAGAGTGTTCCAGAGTAGGACAATTTGGAACACTCAACAACAACAACAATAATAATAACAATGATAATAACAAACAATAATGAAAATATTGCTGATGAATACCATGTACGAGTAACTGTTAGGAAAAAATACCAGAACTATGTGTGTGTGTGTGTGTATGTGTGTGTGTGTGTGTGTGTGTGTGTGTGTGTGTGTGTGTGT
>NW_005189856.1:2484-5724 GCF_000239375.1 Pundamilia nyererei
AAAAAAAGGAGTTAAGGTGCTTCTTGTAATTTTGGCTTTATAGATTACAAATTTATTCTTGTAATGTATTCGATGTTGCAGATTTGCATCATAAAAACATTTTACATGCACAGACAAGCATTTTACTTTACCTGTAGTATTACTAATCTCTCCCTCAGGACATGCGGTACAGTCATAGCAGCAAATGGGTTTTCCTTTTTGCAGCACTTTACGAGTTCCTGGAGGACAACTCCCACTGCACACTGACACTGGCACCTGTGTAATACAAAAAGGCAGCGTAACATATGTAAATGTTTGCTATAAAACTGAAAAGATTACATTAATTTGCCTTTTTACTTTCGTGCTGCCCTCCATCCAGATGATGTTTTTGTTAATCTGGAACTCCTGGCCCTCTGGCAGTGATGCATCATACAGCCCTACATTCACTATGTCAGTTATGCCAGCCATAGTTTTCTGCCAGTTAACCAACTCATAAATAGCCACAGGATCCCCATTAGTATCGAATGACACATCATATCCATTTCGGGAAAAATGTACTTTCTTCAGCTCAGTTAGAATCTGTAAGGATGAATTGAGACATAGAGGGAGTGGAAAGAAAAAACAAAACAATATTTGAACAACTAAAAGTAATGTTTCACTTAAGGTTTCTTAGAGACAGTGAAACATGTTGGCAATGACTGATTCGTTTTTACTGACCTGCTTGGACTGTAATTTGGTTAGTTTGTCACACTGAGCTGTGACATTTCTTCCCTGACATAATGCATTATGAATGGCATGTGCAATTGCATACACAGCCTTGTACACCATGTTACTAATTCTAAGCTGAGATGTATCAGTGTACGGGGTTTGGAGAGTCTTTATATCTTCAGTTCCATTACATACTTTCTTTCCTGCAGAATTACCTAAAAATAAAAAAGGCACCAAAATGACAGACAATTGAATTCATCCATTTAACATCATATCTTTTGAACATATCACTCAACAAACAAAGAGTCACGTTTGAGAAAAGGGGCCACAGTAATAGTGTTGGCTGACTGCCTAAACTTGACCTAAAGGTTAAACATATAGATTATGATTTGTTGCAGTAACGGACCTTTTTGATTATGTTGGATTTGAAATTGCTTAAATTACAAAAAAGAACATGTCTGGCCTTTTTAAGACCAGACATTTTACAAGAAACTCTAACAACCAAGAAAAACAAAAAACGAAAAATGTTTCTCACTTTCTTTTATTGTGCAGTTGAAGGAATCCTCCCAGAACTCAGTAAGCAGTGGTGATACAGCCACTTGAGCAAAAGAGAGATTCAACAGGAAGTTTCTGAAACCTGGGATTACAGATTTCTGAATTCCAAATCCAATGGTCCCAGCGAGAAAACTGTACTTCCTTAATCCCGGGTTGGTCACCCATGACTCACTGCCTATCCATTGTCGAGGTGGGAAAGGCTCACGTGAAAGTTCTGCCAGCAGGATCCTCATGTCTCCAGATGGTGCAAATGCCACCACTACCATAGATGTAGATCTTGTGAAAAAAGTACAACTTATTAGAAGACTTTTTTAAGCTACCCGGTATGTAAAATGTTTAGTCAGAAACTTATTTTTGTATATCAATCAAACAAAGAAACAAAAAAAACCTTGTAAAAAAATCATTAAAAATAAATCCCAGAGTGAAAATCTTTGATGTAAAAACCTGCGGATAACATCTGCTACTTTCTGAATCCTGCTATGTGGGTGGGTCCGATAGAAAGATACAGAGTATTCCACACAAATCCCCTCCTTCTTTGCTGCTTCTAGAAAAGATGCCATGCCGTTATTTCCATAATCTGTATCTGATCGAACAGCACCTATCCAAGTCCAGCCAAACTGTTTTACCAGCTTAGCTAGCGCACCAGCTTGAAACTGGTCACTGGGGATTGTTCTGAAAAACCTTGGGTACTGCTGCTTGTCAGACAAGCATGCACATGTGGCAGAGGGGCTCACCTAAAACAAAAGAAGACAAGGTAATCCTATAAGAACTGCAGATGTGCATGGATATTTTAAACACCTAGTTTGAAAAAAAATTAAAGTATTTACTTGAGGAATGTTAAAGGGACTGATGATCCGTGACATGCTGATGGATGGCGTAGACCCAGACTCACCAACAACAGCCATCACCATACCTGACTGGGAGCAGTTTTTGCCAGTGTGAAACACAAGGTCCAAGCTATTCAAAAACTGAAATGCCAAATGCACTGTCATGGAAACTGATGCACATGAGTCATAGATCTGATACCCAAGCCTGATTCCGGGCAGCAGCTCTGTATTGTTGTTAATCTCTTCTATGGCAAAGACCATTGCATGTGACAACTGCAGCTCATCGGCATTTATGCTGCAGACAGACAGTCACCTCACTGTTAAAATTGTAGGCTACATAGATTTTGTTAAGATGAAATTTCATACAGATAACACACAGCAAGAAAGATTACCATTACAATACATGCAACATGTTCATAATTTTTTCCATACTGACCTCCCTTTGCATCTTACTGGCTCAGGCATGATGGTATAATCATGGCTCACTGTTTGCGTGTAGGAGTGAAGAGAGAAAGCACCCCCAATAATGAAGTCCCCATCCATTGAGAATGCAGGTAGATGAATGCTACCCTGCAACTTACATTTCACAGAAGAAGCTTCAGCACCAGCCCAAGCACCTGTAAAGCTACTCCTTTGATTCCGACTATCCAGAGACACACCCAAGGCAAAAACTGAGTTCAGCTGAAACAAACACAGAGCAGATACCAGACCAATTAAAAGAACTGAGACTGCCATCTCTCCCTGATGCCAGGTATGTGTGTAAGTGGAATTTATATAGGGTTTTAGAGAACGGGCTCTGCTCTACGCCTTCAAGAGGACATGATCTTACGCAGTGGTCTTTGATTAAAAGTCTGAAAGGTCATTCATTACTCTAAACAGGAGAGTATATTACACATAGCCTTGACAGATACTATGAGTTTAGCTGGATTCATTTAGCTAAAAAAACAAAACTAAACAAAAGGTTGTCCCCGATAAGGCTTGGAGATATCCTAAAGTTATCTTATCATTCAGTATTTCTTCATTTGACGTTTAACCCTTTAAGACCTACCATAGAACCAAGTCCGCCAGAGCTTATATTATTTTTTTACATGCTGTGGAGCCATTTTTGGGAGCATTTCAAGTTGCTATACATCAATACAACCATTACAGCCTAAATTTTAATAATATGTCT